>NC_039274.1:20377083-20677083 GCF_003368295.1 Carassius auratus
TGTTTAGCCCTTAGCTGTCTATAGATAAAATATAGATTTTAAAACACTACAGATTAATCAAAATCACTACAATGCTCACTTTTTTGTATTCTAGAATTTCTATTATGTGCGCTGGAGTGATTCTGACAGGATTTCAACTGATCTTGGGGATATTTGGCAGCATGCAAGTGCTTGTTTTTTTTTAGGTAGTGCATCTGAAAATGCGATCAAGTTGTGCTAAGAAAGGGTACGCTGTATATAAACCCATGACAAGAGGCCTTAATATTCATGACAATGTGCTGCATTTATAAATGGGTCATGTGGATGGAGTTTTGTGTCTGTCTGCCTTACGTGTATGTTCTCTCTTGTCTTGATTTGTGATGTTTCAACCTTAATGAAATTTATATATATTGGAATGTTGCACGTGTCTTTCATTTACAGAAACTATGTCTAGTGGGATACAGTGGCATGCAAAAGTTTGGGAACCCCTCGCAGAATCTGTGAAAATAATTTTCAAAAAATAGAGATCATACTAAATGCATGTTATTTTTATTTTATTTAGTACTGTCTTGAGTAAGATATTTTACATAAAAGATGTTTGCATATAGTCCACAAGGCAAAATATTGCTTAAATTATTAAAATAAGCCCATTCAAAAGATTGGGAACCCTTAGTTCTTAAAACTGTGTTCTGTTACCTGGATGATCCTTGACTGTCTTTCTGTTTTGTGATGGTTGTGCATGAGTCCCTTGTTTGTTCTGAACAGTTAAACTGAAAACTGTTCTTCAGAAAAATCCTTCAGGTCCTGCAGATTCTTCAGTTTTCTAGCATCTTTGCATATTTGAACCCTTTCCAGCAGTGACTGTATGATTTTGAGATACATCTTATCACACTGAGGACATTTGAGGGACTCAAACACAACTATTTAAAAAGATTCAAACATTCACTGATGCTCCAGAAGGAAACAAGATGCATTAAGAGCTGGGGGGGTGAAAACTTTTGGAATTTGAAGATCAAGGTAAATTGTACTTAATTTGTGTACTGGGAAACATACAAGTATCTTCTGTTGCTTACGAAGGGCAGAACTAAATTGAAATATATATATATATATATATATATATATATATATATATATATATATATATAAAATAAGAAAAATTTAGACATCTTCATCGTGTTCAAAAGTTTTCCTTCTGAAGCATCAGTGAACGTTTGAACCTTTTTTAATAGTTGTGTTTTAATGCATCAATTGTCCTCAGTGTGAAAAGATGTCTCTCAAAATCATACAGTCACTGCTGGAAAGGGTTGAATTATGCGAAAGAAGCTGCAGGACCTGAAGGATTTTTCTGAAGTACAGTTCTCAGTTTAACTGTTCAGAACAAACAAGGGACTCATGCCCAACCATCATAAAACAGAAAGACAGCTGTGGATCATCCAGGTAACAGTATTAATAACCAAGGGTTCCCAAAATTTTTATTGGGGTTATTTTAACAATTTCAGCAAATGTTTTGTCTTGTGGACTGTATGCAAACATATTTTATGTACAACATCTTACTCAGGACAGCACTAAATAAAAAATAACATGCAAAAAATAACTCTCTTATTTTTTTGTTAATTATTCAAATTTTCTGATTCTGCAAGGGGTTCCTAAACTTTCGCAATGCCACTGTAAATAAAAGAGTGGTTTTAAATGAAGTTAATATAATATTACTATAGGCTAACATGAAGACATACTGTGTTTGGACATGCCATGACATGCTTTTTTTCAGATAAATTGTAGTTATTAAACAAAACTCTTGTTTTTCCTCACTTATTCATATATCCCCGGAAGGGCCTTGATTCCACATTTATTATAAATGTACAATGTAAACCTAGTTATAGACTGTTATTTCAACCCACATACTGGTTGAAAGAAAGAAACCTTTAAATGTATTTTGTGTTATTGTGGCCTTTCAGTGTCTCAAACTGCTAATGGGAGGTTATGACAGTACTTTTGCTTTTGTTTGTTTCGAAAATAAAGATGTCCTATTTATTTGGTATGTACACATTTATTGACTCTTTTGCTGACCGGAGGGCCAGTCAAATGTTGTTTGGGGAAGAACTCACTGAATTAATGTATGCTGCTGTTGCTCATAGCACTCGTTTGGGTTAAATAAAGAGGGAGGGCCATTATGATGGGAAGTAGTAGGTAACTTCAGTTCCCTCCTTCAGCGTTGCGAGATTCGATTCATTTTGCGAATCGATTCTTTTGGCTCACAAAAACGAGTCATCAATTGAATCATTTACATCTCTGGGAAAATGCACTCGTGTGTTTTAAAGTTACTTATAAAAATAATAATAGTAATACAACTTTGTCTCGAATATGTGTTAGTTATTTAATAACATGGCTGTTAGGTTATTTTTCCCGGTTCATTCCAAATGAACTTGTTCAACAACTTTATGTTAGTGCTCAGAAAATTACGATTAAAAATCCGTCTTAGTTCTGAATTCTTACAATCATGTTGGCACTACTTTAGAACTTTGAACCTCTAATTTTGACTCCAGAACCGCGTGATCGTGATCCGGGAACATTAAAAAAAAATAAAAAATAAAAGATTCCAAAGAACAATTCGCCAATGAATCGGATCATCCGCTATTAGCGAATAAGCCCAGATGATTCATTAATACCGAAAGACTGGTTCTAAAGAACGACTCATCTATGAAACAAGTTACCTTCACACTGAAGTTGTTGGCGGGTGTCATTTTTTTGTTTCTAGCTGACCCACCGAAGCAGAGTGCGGGGTTTTCATGATGTTGAGAGCCAGAGCTGAAAGCGAAAGCGGGAACCGCTCGGGCGTCGCGCGCGGCACTGCTGTAACGTTAGTTTACTGGTGTTAGCTTTAAAACAAACACAACATGGAAAAGAGCGGATTTAGAGCGATGTTATTAGCGATCTCGGATAAACTTTCTGAAGATAATTTAACAAGTTTAAAGTTTCTGTGCACCGACATCGGGAAGAAAAGGCTCGAGAAAATCAATAAGGGGATTGATCTTTTCGAGTGCTTAATCGAAAAAGCTACACTTGGGCCTGATAACACGGAGCACCTGCGAGATCTCCTAATCCAGATCGGTCAGAGAGTTCTTCTGGAGATCATCGATGAGTATGAGAGAGGAAGCCCTGCTACTGCTGGGGTCCTGGACGCCCAAGAGAGAGGTTTGTCCTTTTACTGAACCCTTGCGTTTCATCCATAGACTGTAAAGGGTTTCATCTAACCCTTTACACTGAGACTCACTGACAGCAAACAGCGGTCAGCGGCTCTTGAGGCAGGTGACGTCAGAGATGATTTTTGTTTAACACTCTAAATGCCTTTGATTTTTAAGTCAAACGATGGCTTAAAGTCAGGTTGAGGCATAGTTTTTTTTTTTTATTCTATCGTTTTGTACCGCTGTTTCACTGAGATAATGTTCACTTGCTAACGTTAACTTACTTCCGTCTTATCGCTAGCATGGTAAATATGTCATTTTCACCAACTAATATCTATTATGTTTTAGTAGCACTTTTTTTCTTAAGTAGTATTGTATCCTCCAATAACGTTAGCCTAAATACTTGTGTATTTTTCACTAATATTTGTTTATTTTAGATACTCGTTAGACACTATCCTGATAATGACAGTTAACGTGACTGACCTTTCCTTTCTTCTTGTCCATTGCTGGTCGCAAATAGCTTTTTTTCCCCCTATCTAAATAATTATTAAGGTGGTCCTTCTTTATTGATCATTACTCATAGCTTATACAGTATAGTTCGCTTTGTGTTTTTAAATGAGAAATTTTGCAAAACATACTACACTGAACTTCTAAAAAATAATTTTCTAAAGTGAACCATTTATAGTTCTTGCAGGATCCTAAAGGTACTCTGTGTTTTTGTTTAATTAAAGAAAGTTTCACACAAAAGAAAAAAATAATACTTTTGAAAAATAGATTTATAATTATATACACTTGCATTGGGTTACCCAAGGGCATTGGTAACTGACTACATTAGCTTTAGCATCATGCTACAGCCACACCACAAGGTGTCAGTATAAATCCAAGATCACTGTCATATCGGGGACTGCAACAGACACAAACACTGAGTACACCTTAAAAAAAAATTGTTGTTGAAATCTTGACAAATTGGAATTATGTTGTTATTAATAAGATGAACATTTACCGGACTGAAGCAGGTTTACTCGAAAAATCATGTTAAAAGGTTTTCGATGATTTATTCTCTCTTAATCATCATTATATTGCATTGCATTATATATTTGGCCTCCACAATAAAAACTACAGAGCTTTGATCATAAAACTAAGCATTTACCATCTTACGAAGACATTATTGGGAAATGTAAGTGAGACCGCTTATATGCAGGTAGTCTGTTATACACTGCGATCTTACTTTTTGACCATAATAACAAAAACATTGACACCAAATAACATATTTTACAAGTATTCTCATATCAAACAATATGGGCCATTAAATCCTGATGTATTAAATGTGATACAAAACATAAAACACATATACCATTGTTTCCTTCAGTTTCTTTCACATTTTGTTCAAATGATACATTTTTTGTTTGTTTATTTGTCTTAAGTCAGACTTTACAGGATTGTACACAAATTTTGTGAAATGACAAAATTATTTAAAAATGTAAAAACTGTATGTGTCAATTGAACAAAAATAGGTTATGATACATTGTTATTCGGCAACTAGTGACTCTGCAGAAAACCACTCAAAGATCTTGAGTTTTATTCTGATTCTAATCAAATTCAAATGCTTTCTGTATCTCCTTTTTTTTTTTTTAGAAAAAATAAACATTGCAACTGAAGTAATCGTTAAACATCTGGGTAGGAAGTGGCTTCAGTTTGGAAGAAAACTTGGCGTTAACCAGACTCAGCTGGAGGGCATCCAGGAGAAGCACAGCCGTGACCTGGAGGAGCAGGTGAGGGAGCTCATCACACAGTGGATGAAGATGAAGAAAGAAAACGCCAGAGTGGAGGATCTCATCAAAGCTCTCCGGGACTGCAACCAGAACCTCACCGCCGACCTTGTGGAGAAAGACCTCGATGCACGCTGAAAATAATCCCGTTCTGTTATAAAACAACAGAACTTTGGGGTGAATAATGTGAACTTCTTTTCGAAGTGCAAACGAACGGAATCCAATCCTGTTTACAGATGTACACTGCTTTGGCAAATAAATATCGCTTTAGATATTCTATTTAATATATTTTACACGACATTGCAAGGCAAGAAATAACTGACTAAGTGTCTCTTGCAAAGTGTAAGGATTTTTCCGTTTTTACAGAACACACTCCTAGCACAACACTGTTCTTGTATTCACTGATTTAGTCAAGGGATGTGAGACACTTAGAATAGGCATAAAGTGACTTTGATGTATAATTGAACAATGTGCAAATGAGGGGCAATAATTCGATCGCGTTTAGGTTTATGATGTTTTTTGGAAACACAACCCAGGTCAGGTAGAACAGTTGAGCTCAAATGCAGTTCTGAATTGATAACAGAGCTCATGTAACAGTTCTTAATGCTTGGATTTGATGTTGCTGCTTTGATGAATCCATTTGCTCTTTCTGTTTGAAAGTAACCCTCATCTGTCAGCGTGTGCATCTATGCATGTGTATAGCAATGCAGATCTCCAATGAAATTCCTGAATTGCAATTCTTTTAAAAATAAAGCTGCTCATATCTAAAAAGCCACGAGATATGCAGTCCAAAAGTGTTTGAGTTCAGCTATTTTCTTGTGTTAATATGTATATTAAATTGATATTCATTTATCATGATATATTTTTTTGTATCTCCATCCATGTTTTTCACAATGATAAATCAATCACCTTTCAAGTTTTTTCTTCTTCTTGCAGTACATATTCTTCTTGAAGTGAACCCAATATATATACAGTATTGTTCAAAATAATAGCAGTACAATGTGACTAACCAGAATAATCAAGGTTTATAGTATATTTTTTATTGTTACGTGGCAAACAAGTTACCAGTAGGTTCAGTAGATTGTCAGAAAACAAACAAGACCCAGCATTAAGGCTGTGCAATTGGGCAATTAGTTGAAAGGGGTGTGTTCAAAAAAATAGCAGTGTCTACCTTTGACTGTACAAACTCAAAACTATTTTGTACAAACATTTTTTTTTCTGGGATTTAGCAATCCTGTGAATCACTAAACTAATATTTAGTTGTATGACCACAGTTTTTTAAAACTGCTTGACATCTGTGTGGCATGGAGTCAACCAACTTGTGGCACCTCTCAGCTGTTATTCCACTCCATGATTCTTTAACAACATTCCACAATTCATTCACATTTCTTGGTTTTGCTTCAGAAACAGCATTTTTGATATCACCCCACAAGTTCTCAATTGGATTAAGGTCTGGAGATTGGGCTGGCCACTCCATAACATTAATTTTGTTGGTTTGGAACCAAGACTTTGCCCGTTTACTAGTGTGTTTTGGGTCATTGTCTTGTTGAAACAACCATTTCAAGGGCATGTCCTCTTCAGCATAGGGCAACATGACCTCTTCAAGTATTTTAACATATGCAAACTGATCCATGATCCCTGGTATGCGATAAATAGGCCCAACACCATAGTAGGAGAAACATGCCCATATCATGATGCTTGCACCTCCATGCTTCACTGTCTTCACTGTGTACTGTGGCTTGAATTCAGAGTTTGGGGGTCGTCTCACAAACTGCCTGTGGCCCTTGGACCCAAAAAGAACAATTTTACTCTCATCAGTCCACAAAATGTTCCTCCATTTCTCTTTAGGCCAGTTGATGTGTTCTTTGGCAAATTGTAACCTCTTCTGCACATGCCTTTTTTTTAACAGAGGGACTTTGCGGGGGATTCTTGAAAATAGATTAGCTTCACACAGACGTCTTCTAACTGTCACAGTACTTACAGGTAACTCCAGACTGTCTTTGATCATCCTGGAGGTGATCATTGGCTGAGCCTTTGCCATTCTGGTTATTCTTCTATCCATTTTGATGGTTGTCTTCCGTTTTCTTCCACGTCTCTCTGGTTTTGCTCTCCATTTTAAGGCATTGGAGATCATTTTAGCTGAACAGCCTATCATTTTTTGCACCTCTTTATAGGTTTTCCCCTCTCTAATCAACTTTTTAATCAAAGTACGCTGTTCTTCTGAACAATGTCTTGAACGACCCATTTTCCTCAGCTTTCAAATGCATGTTCAACAAGTGTTGGCTTCATCCTTAAATAGGGGCCACCTGATTCACACCGGTTTCTTCACAAAATTGATGACCTCAGTGATTGAATGCCACACTGCTATTTTTTTGAACACACCCCTTTCAACTAATTCAACTAATTGCCCAATTGCACAGCCTTAAGAGCGTGCATATCATGAATGCTGGGTCTCATTTGTTTTCTGAGAATCTACTGAACCTACTGGTAACTTGTTTGCCACGTAGCAATAAAAAAATATACGAAAAACCTTGATTATTCTGGTTAGTCACATTGTACTGCTATTATTTTGAACAATACTGTACAGTAATAGCATAATTATAAAAGATTTATGTTTTTGATGAAATGATAATACTGCATGACTACTTGAAAGGTAATTTCAGCTATCCAGTAACTTCCAGATGGTATCTGCTAAATAACAGAGAAAAATGTTTTCAACATAAGAAAACGAAAAAGTGTGTGATATCTCAATCCAAAAATGTAAAACTTTGTGTTGAAGCAGCATGACGTCCACCACAGGACAATAAGAATCTCATTCACTTTTATTGACTATTTTTACATTGATTAGTATTGGCTGTTACAGCAGTTTCATGTAAAACTATGTTCACGGTGGGGCACATATGAGAAATATTTCCCATGAGCACTCACACATTCACTCTTACCACAAGAAGCCCAGAGGTTTTGCCCTTTCTCTCAAACTGTGAATCATTTGACAACAGAAACTTTCATGTGCTCCAAATAAAAACAAAAAGATAAATAAAAAAAGTAAAACAATCTCACCGACAGTATTTTAGAACCTCCTCCCGGATCCCTTGACAGGAATCCAAGAATCATGATTCTGAAGAGCATCTGCCCAGAGACGGTTTGTTTATTATAAACCCATATATCTTTTGTGGAAACATATGTAAATATGCAATGACGAATCCTTCAATTCTGAACTACGATCAAAGAAATGGTCAGTTTATACTAGAACGACCTAACACATTACACAAAACACGCTTCTCGTGAAAGATTCGCAAAACCTGAATATATAAAGTCAGCGTAGATTGGATCAAATACTTGAAATAATTCTGATATGTAACAGAAATGAGAAATACTAAAACAAAAGGATTGCAATGATTATCTATCAAAACAAATCCAACAGTGGCGACTCGCACGTTTACCTGTGAACACAATGAATCAGACAAACCATGTGTCCATTCAACCGTGTGCTGCAAATGTCTGTGGCATTTAATAATAAAGGCACTGATCTTTCAATAAGCACAAGGACAAAGCGGGACTAACTATTCTTAAAGTCCTCTAGAGTGTCAGTGAAAGGAGAAAATAAAACACTGGACTGCGCAATCCTCTCTGAATCTCCTCGTGTATCGTGGCATTCAATCCATCATGCAGTTGCATGGCTGTGTATTGGACACAACTGCCGTGGTTCAGTGTGACGTGGCCTTGCGGCTGCCACAGGGAAGGTGTGGGTCTCATTTAGGGCGAAGCGGGTGATCAAGATGTGATGACTTGGACGTAGTTAGCAGGGTAGAGGCCTATTTCTCCGCTGACCAGCTGTCCTTTACACCAGCCCTGCTCGTCCTCCTCACCCAGCTTCATTAACTCTTCACCTGTATGACACAAATATACATTTCAGAACACCATGCTTAACTTTTCAATGAGACGTATGCATACGATCATATAAAACCAGTCATTAATGAAAAACAGTGGTGAACCAGCCTTGAAAAGTCAACATGCAGTTTCACAAGAGCTGCAATGATGTCACTTTACTTGTTTCACACACCCTTGTGCCTGTCCAGACACATCGGGCATAAACCAGCTTTCAGGCTCAATATGTCTTATACATTTAAAAAAAAAGCCTAAAATATATTAGTGTGTATTCAGGGTACTTTTATATATTTAACTGCTTCAAAAACGCTTTCTCTTATGAAAATTTGCTGGAGGAATACTCAAAAAATAAATAAAAACAATTCACTCATTTTCTAAAGTGAACCATTTATAGTTATTGCAGGATCCTAAAGGTACTCTGTGTTTTTGTTTAATTAAAGAAAGTTTCACACAAAAGAGAAAAATAATACTTTTGAAAAATATATTTATAATTATATACACTTGCATTAGGTTACCCAAGGGCATTGGTAACTGACAACATTAGCTTTAGCATCATGCTACAGCCACACCACAAGGTGTCAGTATAAATCCAAGATCACTGTCATATCGGGGACTGCAACAGACACAAATACTGAGTACACCTTTAAATCTACTTTCCTTGAGTGGGAAATAAACCCTTCAGTATATGACCACCCGGTGTCAGTCTTGGCATGTCTGCTAGTGCATGTTTTGTTAGAGGTGCTTTCAAACTTGGTGAATTTAGGCACTTTCTTGGGTAACGGCTCATAAATAACCTGAATGAATATATATGATATTTGAGGCATGCATGCTGACTCAAAACCTCCCCCTGGATCCCCTGGATCCTGGGACCTGCCTGTCGGTCCAATTAAGCTCTACTTTAGCAAACGAGACCAAATGAGATTCCTTATTCTTGCCCTGGCCATTAAGTGCTGACCTTAAAGGGATACTCCACCCAAAAATAACATATTTGTCATTAATCACTTACTCCCATGTCGTTCCAAACCTGTAAAAGCTTTGTTCGTCTTCAGAACACAATGTAAGATATTTTGGATGAAAACCGGGAGGCTTGTGACTGTGCCATTGACTGCCAAGTATATTACACTGTCAAGGTCCAGAAAAATAAGACATCGTCAGAATAGTCCATCTGCAGTCAGAGGTTCAATCGTAACGTTATGAAGCGACGAGAATACTTATTGTGTGCAAAGAAAACAAAAATAATAACTTAATTCAACAATTAAACTCCTCTGTGTCTCTCCGCATCACTGCAGCACAATTTTGGAGAATATCCGCTGAACGCATATTCTCGTCACTTCATAACGTTACGGTAGAACCACTGATGGCAGATGGACTATTCTGATGACATCTTTCATACTTTTCTGGACCTTGACACTGTTATTTACTCTGCACTGAAAGGGACAGGCATGGAGTAACCCTTTAAGCTTTGTTTTACCCTCATTCTACATCACTCCAGTGCGTCTGCCTCTCAGCATCTGCAGTGCAGACACTAATATTAGTTTTAAACACTGTCCTAAACTGACGCCATTTAGTGACTTTTGGGTAGACTTTGAGTTGAGATCATTTATTACATGCGGGGATCACCGAAAGGATACTATTGGTTTATTAGAACACCTGTAGATCTGCGTCTGATTGTGAACGTTATTCAAAAGCAAAAACGGGGAAATGATAAAACAAGGTCAAAAGGTCAACATTTTTGTGATTTAGATTCCTTTTTAAACAAGAAGCAAACGTTTCCCTTGTTTTGTTACCATCTTCATGTCGAACACCTCATATCAGCTTACTGTAAGTGTTTGAAACTATTTTGTTTAGCTGCCTCTATTTTTGATGATTCTAGCACAGCCTATTGGAAATGAGTACATTTGTGTTTCGTGTCAGTTCACTACTTCCGTTTCGTCTAAATACAAGGAAGCGGTCTCAAATAAACCCATGTAACGTGTCATTCACACACATACGCACATGCTTAGATTGACCAACCCCATTTCATTTCATCCTTTCCACAATGCCTTTTGAAAAAACTGCTCTACCATGCACAGCAAGGCATTGAAAGAGCAAAGGACGAGCAAAGAAAAGGGGTTTGATGAATCCACAAGCCGCAGCCATGTGTACAGTATGTTCATGTGTGTGGCATTAATAAGCATTAGTAGGGATTAATACCTGCTTTAAAGCTCAGCTCATCAGCCTCCTGCCCTGTGTATTCATAAAGCGCTCTAACGCGAACCCCGACTACCTTCTCCTCCTCCTCCATCCCGTTGGCTGTGATTAATTTTTTGGGGCTCTCTTCATCAGACCAGTCCGAGGAGTAGTCTTTACTCACCCTGCGTGAACAGAAGAAGAATTAGAAAACTGAACATATTCATGGATGAATCGTTTTAATAGAAGGTGGGAGATCAACTTGGTAATCAGGTGGTCTGTGATAGTTCAGCTAAAAACATGTGAAATGTTTCAAATCGATTGAAGGGATTCAATTTGATTTTAATTCTCATCTGTGGCATACTGTACACATGCAACATAGTTTTGAAAGTATAGTCACAAAACTTAATCAAAACTTGTCATAATGTCTTGCCCCACAGAGGCTGTCAAGAAAGCCCAACTTGTTCTGAACCCAGAACATTCATTCAATATTTACTCAAAGAAAAACAGCGTAAAGCAGTGTTAGAAATGAGGATTCCTACTGATTTTTAAAGAGGAAACTGCAAAAAGCAAATATAAGGTGTAATTGTTAAAAACTTGATTTACGCATACTGAACAATTTTTAGCTTGGAACCAAAGACTGGCTCTCACAAGGGAATGGGATCAAACAGGTTAATTTGATTCATCTTAATAGCAGCAAAACTGTTTTAACTACAAAATGCTGATAGATCTCAAAATGTTCTTGTCTTGAAAATCTTGTTAGCTCTGTTCCACTACCCAGTGAGCTACCTTGATATCTACTGCCTACATTGACAGCTGCCTTCTAAGACAATATTCTAACTTACAGTAAATAAAACTTCAAAAATGACTAACTTAGAAGTTTTGCAATTGACCCATTTATCTGTTATAGCTTACGGTATTCGTGTTGTGTTCACAAAATAGCTATTGATCCAGTCAAAAGGCACAACCTGAGACACATTAATAAATGTCACTGTTTTGATCAATGAATTTGGCCTTTTCTTGCTGAAAAACGTTCATTAGCTGGAATTTCAGCATATCACTACTGCATAATCAGTGATTCCTTAAAATACTGTCTAGGTAGGCTGCTAACTAGGTTTTAGAACAGAGCTGTTGTCTGTACTCCGGGAGAGGAGGTCAAGAAAAAAAAAAAGTTGCACTGACACTCCCGGTGCATATCCACTTATGTTCTCGTAATAGCCATCTGCCTCAAGCCACCTGTGGGTTTAAGAGTCAACAGAGACCAGACTAATAAGCAGGACGCTGCAGAGAGCCACATGTAATACTGCAATTTAACAGGCATTCTCCTGTGTGCCTGTGTTCCCTGTGAGAGATTCAGATACAACACAAACAAAAACCATCTATACTATCTGTTCCAGACCTTCTCAGTTCTTTCCAGGCACTTCATTTAGCTAATACCTTTGACTCCCTTCATCCTGTGTTAACATGCTACCCTAACACACACACACACACACACACACACAGTCTGAACGCGCTGACTCAGTGCTAATTGGTGTAGTTGGTACTAAAAGCAGTGTTTAAAGCCCTTAGGAAAGAACTGATGCCAGCATAATAAAAATAATAATAATAAAAAAAACACACAATAACAACCCTCCACTCCTAATTACAACACTGTAATAAAAAGTTGGACTGTTTTTGTAGTAGAATACGAAACTCAATCTGTGTATCTATATTTGGGTGCTTGACACATACATTTTACAAATATTCTTGTGTGAATTTTAAGCAATTCTAAGTATTTTGTTACGGTTGCACCAATTTTGTGTGCAACTTATTTGGCATCATTAATTATTATTACAGGTGTGTGTAATGAATGAACATAATATACAAGTTTCACTTTTTGAATGGAATTAGTGAAATAAATCAACTTTTTGATGATATTCTAATTATATGATCAGCATCTGTATATACTGTCCTAATATTGGTCATCAAGCACTCTGCTCTCCAGATCAGTATCAGCAATTTAAAAAAAGAAATCTTATTTGTAACCATTTTAATCAGCTTTTTCACAAAGTGAACTGTAAAAAGAGCCCAAAATGTTCCATTTAAAGGTCCAAGACTAAACTTGACTGAGGGTAAGCTATTAATTAATTATTTTATTTTTTTTAACAAAATAGTAAGTTTTACATTTCTTTATTTTTTTTATGATCAAAATTAACTTTTTTTCAATGCAAAAATATTTCTAAAAAACAGAACTATTTCTTTGTAAGTATACGGTTATGCAGTAGTCAGATGTACCTCGTAGTTTCCTGTGGAGTCTTCGGGGGTTCGTCTCCTGCTGAGACGATGTTAGTCAGAGTGACCACGTCATCAGAACGACTGTTTCTTTCTCTTCGACTGATGGATCGGTTTGCTTCTGGTGACCACTCCTGTAAAAAACATTAAATGCACATATAAAAAACTAAAAATCCATATTATATGTAACTAACTTGTGTTACACTCCCTACCTATGTTTAGATTTTAATTACACATTAAAAAAAAGATGTAATAATGAAAATAATAATAATGTAATGTGTGTGTGTGTGTGTGTGTGTATAAACATGTATACACACACACACACATATATACACTGACATCCTAGAACTGCTGATTAGTAAGTCACCCAAACTGATTCAGTCCATGTCAGATGAATCTACAGTCTAAGAGAGAGAGAGAGAGAGAGAGAGAGAGAGAGAGAGAGAGAGAGAGAGAGAGAGAGAGAGAGAGAGATGTGCTTATTTACAGCCACACAAAGGGCTCCAGTGTGCTGGCAGAGAAGAGAGGATGCCAGAAGATTCCTCTGGACGTGTCACTCACCAGGTCAAACTTGACTAAAAGCTTAATTTTATCTCCGTGACGGTTATTCACTCTCCTACTGCTCGATTAAACATTCACACCATGGGGGATTTCTACATTTCAGACACACTCAGACTCCACGTTACATCCGTACATATACAGTTGTGTATGTATAAACCTCATTTGCACAAAAGGACATGCTTGACACTGCCACTGTGTGTCTGTGTGTGTTTGTATTGTGGGGAGGGCTGGGAAGGAAGGGGGGAAGGATTGCCATTAGGGAGAGAGATCCGACCCGACATTCCAGAACCCACTCATGGGCCGTGCAAAGACAACAGTTCATTCACGCTCAGCCCTTTAGAAATACACCATCACTGGAGCCCGGGGCCTAAACAGCTCTATGGCTGACGATGCCACAGCAGTGTTTGGGGCCGTAAGTGTCATATCTTTTCTAAACAAATGTTAGCATTCAAGTTTGGTAGTCTGGTAAACATCTTTCCTGGCATTCTTGTGATGTAGCAAAGATTCTAAACAAAACAGCATTTAGCAGAAAGAAATTTACTGTACCTCAAACTGTGGCCAATTCATGCTCATGCCTGGCCCATGGGTGTTCCTCCACCACCTGAGGTCCTCCGCGTCACTGGCTGCGTTGATGGTCTGGCCCAGGTCTCGGTACAGGGCTTGAAATCTGCACGGGGATTTTCCACACACTCCGTCAGGACAGGTTTATTTGTGCACAGGGAAGATTATGAGTAAAAAGATACAACTACAGTTGATGGTTCTTGCTAAGACAAACATCGCCATTACTATTAATCAAACCTTTAAAAACGCCTAACACAGAGAAATATATTTTGATGTACAACATCTTGCACAGTGTCAGAAAAAGAAACTTGAAAAATTGTACCTTTAGGGGTACAACAGGACTGTCACTGGAGCAATGCCATTTAAGGGAAGACTTTGTACCTTATCAAAGATCTCTGGATGCAGGTAACACATTGTTCATTTACATATATAACCAAAAAGTGGTGGACGAAGTACACAAATCAAGTATTTGAGTAGAAGTACAGATACCCTAATCAAATATTTCTCCAGTAAAAGTACTTATTTTAGATTTTAACTGAACAAAGAACTAAAAATGAAGTACTTTTGTATTTTTATTCTAGTATTAAAAGAAATCAATGAATTTTGGGTCCTATTTATTCTTAGCAGGCACTAGTCAATATGACAAATTAGTGCAGACAATTAATATGTACTGATCTGAAAATAAACAAAAGTTTGATTTTATAGTCAAAACTTTTACAAAAAACAGTATTGAAATATTAACAATTTGTTACTGACAATTTAAGTGTACAAACAAGTGGTAAAAACACTAAATAGTATTTTCAAAATTAGGAATAACCAAATGTGTGGTAACAAATAAAATATAATACAATGTGCAGACGTCACATGGGGCACACAAATACATAACTTAATGGGTGTACATCATGCATTTTTTTTTAATATTATATTTTCATTTACAATAATCAATACAAAAATCGGCATCAGCTCTGATATTCCAGTGCTTGGCTACTTTGAGTCGCTCTGAACTGATTGATGAATTGTTCAGTGCGATTTGCGAACCGTTTTAACAGGTTCATTGCTCTTGTGTTTCAGAGGTTTCTTCAGCTCAAAATAACAAGGAACAGTTTGCTTTTATGAAATGTAGCAGACTATGCTGTAAGAAGTATGATAATATGCTTTGGTACTTAGTGAAGTCAAATTTCCCAGAACAAAAATACTCTGACAAAAGAACAGAAAATTTTGCTTGAGTACATTAACTTTTGTCCACCACTGCTACCAACATTGTAACAATACAAAGCTGGTTGAAAATTGGCATACTTATCTTTTTAGGTACTACTATGAAGCTTTTAGGTGTAAAAGTACAAAAATATTCAAGGTTGTACCCTTAAAGGTACAATTGTTGTACTTTTTTTTCCTGAAAGTGAACCAAAGGAGGAAAAATTAGGCATAGAGACTTGAGGTGGGCTTTTTGAACACCTCACTTACATGCTAAAACCACCCACTACACCCCAGTGTCCTGCTTCACATATACATACACTTACATATATATGTACAAAAGTTCTACTTTTTCATTTCATAAGCACTGTTACCAGTCAAAAAGAGCAAGAAATATTAAGTACCATGACAAAACAAAGAATGAGGGAGGTATAAAGTAAACATCAAGGTTCCTGAACATGAAACTAAACTATATACGTTTAGCACACAGCTCAGCCCTGTCATTACACCTCAACAGAAGTAAACAGTGTGCAAAAATGCAGAGACTGATTTAAAGGGTGTTGTTTTTGTTGCTTTTCTGAACATGCAACTCCAAAACACAAAATGGAATGAGGTATTTGTTCATTGATTAGAAAACGAATTGATACACAATATTTCAGCTCTTTTGAAATGACCCTGGTCAATAGTCAACGACGTGCTTCGAATTCCTCACCAAGTAAACATAATGATAGCAGAGAGCCTGGAAATACAAATAAGCACTTATTAATGGTTAACATGCTTCATTTATTTTAGTTTTTATCTATGAGACACATAAATTACCAGAAACTATTTAAAGAGCCTGAGGATACTGAACTGCCAATATAAATTAGGACTTGACACGGAGTAAAGTTTGAGATGGAGCTCTTCATTTCTCTCATTTTTTAATGGAACTCACAACTGTGTGGAAATTTGTGCCTGGCAATCTCTCAGTGTCTCGGTTTCAAACTCTAGTAAGCCACCCAACTAGACAACATTTATAGATAGCACCAAGGCTTCTCAAAACGAATGGACGCTAAATTTTGCTGCCTTCTAAGAGCATGGGTTTGGTTTAGGGGATAGGTTCAGGGGAAGTACCTAGTTGCTAACCAGTTGTTGTAATCATTATAACAGGTACATAGTATGTACATGTGAAATATGATTGTAAAATAAAGTGTTACCACAAAATTAATCAAAGATGACAAAGAAATAATACATATTTTTATGCATAGTAAAGACTCATTAGCAACATAATCACTAAAGCGCTGTTTTTGTGTTGCATGCAATTTGCGTAGACATAAAGAGTTTCAAATCATATATTTGGATTAGGATGTTGTCCTAGAAGATTAGCATCTATATAGAGAGTGAAACAGAGGAATGACAGCGAGACTGACCCATCATTGCTGGGGAGGTCCATGTGCTGGTGTATGTCCTGCAGCACTTGTTTAAAAAAGCGCAACCTCTTCTTTTCTGCCTCCTGTGTGATTTCAAACACTTGTTCCATGTCTTCCATGTAACGTGGGTTACAGCGATTCAGCTCGTCCAGGGCTCTCTCATAACGCTCCTTAGCCTGAGGGCAAACACAAGAAACCGGTTGATGAGACAGAGTCATGGAACACAGTTTATAAGGTCAATTCCTAAGAAATTTCCTGTTCAGAATACATCTCGAGTTTAATCTGAAAGAGCAAGCTGTACCACTTTCTTCATTTGGGAGGCACTTTGGATCAAAGCATGCACAAAATAAAATGTAAATGTACTAATATCAAATTCATGACTGTCTATAAACTATTGAAAAATGAGAGCAAAAACCTTTTTAAACATATCAAATTGTGATGTTTCCCTTTACACCTTTGAGAAGGAAGTATATTTTTGTGACTGAAACCACACATTCAACAACACACCCATTATTTTGAATTGTCACAACAGGTTCAAAGACATCATCACAGCGGCTTTACTATTGGTGGAAGCAACAAACATGCCTTGTCTTGTCTAAGTTTATGGAAATTCTGTCATTTCATTCCACCCAAAAATAAAAAAATAAAAAAACGTCAACTAAACTACCTAATAAAACTTAATAAAAACATTAATAAAACTGAAAAACTGTTGTCTGTGCTTCTTCTCATGCTACCTTCTCTGCTTCCTGGGTACATTTCTCCAGGCGGTCTGTGAACTTGCGGACCTCTTCTGGGGATTTGGTGGGGTCAGCCTTGGCATGTGTTTCACGGGTCAATGCCGTGCGCTCTTCCTTCCGGGCTTGGTGATAAATCTTTTTGGTAGACTCCACCTACAGCAGAGAAGATATTTATACAACCACACTATATACTCATTACTAAATACACCCTTACACCAAAAACACATAGTTCTATTTACACATACTTTTAAACGGATAGCTCACCCAAAAATAAAGCTTCTGCAATCATTTACACTTCCTAATGTTTACCCAAAACTTTTTGTTGGTCAAGCTATATTTACATTTCATTCACATTCCACAAGAAACTAGTTCAGGTGCCATGAAGGTGAGCAGATGATAACATATTATTTTGGGTGTACTGCCCTTTTAAAAACAAAAAAAATCTCAGCCATCGTGGCTCATGGATCAAAATTCATAGTATTGGCTTTGTTTTCTGCACAGGAGACGACTCACATCCTTCAGTTTTCGAACCCAGGGTTTCTGGGCTTTGCGGAAGCCATCATCGGCGTCTTTGGTCTCACGGAATCCACCGATCATTTGCTTGTGGAAGGCATCCTTCTGCCAGTTTCTAATCTTTTCGCTGTCCTCAACAGCCAGTTTCTCTTTTAGTTCCATATGGATCTCACTCAGTCTGTCTGCAGCATTCATGAAAGCATGCCAGGCCTTTTCCAGAGTCCCATACTGTGGGCCTGCAGGACAGAATTTAGCTTTATTTGTTTGTTCATTACACTGGAAAGTTGCTTAGAAGCCCAAGTCAAAAAAAAAAAAAAGTCATTATCATCTTCTACTCTCTAGATCAGTGGTTCTCAACCTTTTTTTCCATTGGGCTGCAATATGGTCCAAGTGCAAGTCTCACGGGCCACATGTATATCATTTACATATTATGTCACCAATACAAACCAACCAGATTTATAATAGCCTATTACAGCCTAAATATTATGATATCTAATCGATTACATTAATTGCAATAAGCAAATGAATAATTATACTCCCATTAATAAAACTGCTAAAAAAATGCTTTCGGGAGATTACCAATTTTGTGAAATTCGGTTTGAAAGGTGTAAAAGCACAATGAAGTTGTGATTGTAAGCTGCAGTCTGTAAGACGTGCTCGGACGCGTGACTTGACGTGTAACAATGCAGAAAATGTGCGTTCACAAATGTAGCTTATGTTACACAAATGTAGTCCAAATTTCAAATATTGATGTGCCATCAGTGCAACGGAACAGTTCTGCATTCAAATGCATGTAATAGGCTAAGGTAGTTGCCATGAATATATGAGGGGGAAATTGTAAGGAGATATTTGAATTATTTACTAATAATCTAGTGTTTTCTGAGTTGGTGCCACAAGGATCAAGTTGCCAATCCTGAATCGCCATCTCCTCAGATGCGCCTTTAAAGAAAAGTGCATCTTAATGGATTATGATTATAATGAGTTTTTTATGTTTTGTTTCATAGTGATAGATTAGTAATTTAAAGCTTTCTATAGATATCTTTATCATATCTGTGAGGCATGTATTTGCTGAGTTTTAGTTCATTTTTGTGAAGCACTCCTGTTCAAGACGAGACGTCAGAAAATGCATCATGTTTGTTTTCTTTATATTACAGAAACACAACATTTTGTACAACATATAGTAAAAATTTTACGGTTCCTATTGCTGGAAGGTAGTAGATAAAGTTGAGTAATGCTGGTCCATCAATCAGCATATGCTTAATTATGACAGTTTATAAAATATGACCGTTTTCAGAAACCAAAACATCGAAATTTCTCACAGTTCAGGTTCTTAAAATAAATAAATAAATAAATAACAACCCTTTTTGGTTCCCAACCCTAGTGAGCACTGGCAGAGTAACATCACTGACAGGTTTATAATAATTTTATTATGATACTTATAAAAGCATCAGAACAGAATGTGTTGATGTTATGTTACTGTAGGGAGATGCATCTACTTTAGGAGGATGAACTATGAGACTCGAAGTCAATGCTCACCTTTCTCCACAACACCCCTCCATTTCCTGGCCCAGTCACTCAGCTGCTGGGAATAGCCCTTCTCAATCTTGGCCCGCTCCTGGAAGCAGCCGACCAGCTCGTGGCATAGTTTGTAGCCATCGTCAATGCGTTTAACCGTCCTCCTGTAGTTCCCAGGCTAACCAACCAAAGTCATGTTAGAGTCATATTCAAATGTTGCACATGGAATATAAATATTTAATTTTTAAATCAGACTGATTCGGTTTTCAGGTTTAACTCAGTGACTCAATGATTTTGTCATGGCAGTTAAAAGCTAGGATTATCATTAAATAATTACATGTCAGTCAAGTGAAATTTATAAATTATTAAATGTAAGATTATAGAATTAGATTATTTATGACTCTAGTTCCTTAAACATACATAAACCAGTTTAGGAGTGGGATAAGCAGTGATATTTTTTAAATTAGGGTTTCCTTTAAGCAAGGATTTTAACTATATTTCTGCACCAACAAACACAGGGGCAAATCTCAAAAGTGGTAAGCTGCATTTGGGGTAAGCTGTGTCAAGATAAATGATGAATTGAATTATATGGGAATACATTAATAATTTTTATTTCAAACAAAACTATGAATATAAATAAACTATGTATTATACACAACACCATTCCAAAAGTATTATTTTGCAACCCCACTGGCACCTTCTGCATGATTCTCCCCAAAATGACTGTCTGTACTACACTACCAACAAAGCTGATGGTAAAATAAACCTTTCACTTTCACTTCACTATATAAAAGCACTTTGTATCTATTAGTTTTCTCCAAGACAAGTGTGGACCTGACCAAGCTTGCTTAAGGAAACAGTGTGGAAGGGGTACTCCTAACTACAAATCTCGCCAGGTGCGGAAACCTCTTCGAGAACACATGGAAATATCAGATCTGCAGGGATCTGTTCATGTAGTCTCCAAAACCCTGGTTGGAAGCCACTTACCTCCCAGAAGCTGTCCCAGCTCCCAAGGTCCTGCAGATCGCCGTTGGAAGACATTTTGGGGTCACCCTTGCAGCACAGAATGATGGCGGCTGTCAGTCAAACTGTTAAGAACAAGACATGAAATCAAATAAATCTCACAAATGTGGTTATTAACAGCAAAAAAATAAAAAGACATTACTGAAAAATATAAGACAACCAAAGACAGCAGTCTTGACAGAGAACAAACTGGTTCATCCAGTCTCTGCTCTACATGTCACAGGCCCTCAAGTTCAATCCGAAAAACTAAGCAGAGGCAATTCAAAATATATTCCATAAACGTTTCACTTGCCAGCAACCTGTTGTCACCCAACACTCCTTGGCCTCTACAGTTAAGACATCTGTCCAGGAACAGTAATCCTGTATTCCAATACAGAGAGGAAGCCAGCATAGGCCAGTCTCACCTCTCTGTGTGTTTGTGTCTGCCTAAGACAGCCTAGGTGAGGCAGAAGCTTCTCCGCACCATTCTGGGTGGAGTCACAAAAATTATGCCACCGTCACCCAGGCACCTCCCACTAATTTGTTCTAATGGAATGTTCAGTACACTACTAAAAATAAAGGTTATTTTTTTGCATTGATGGTTCCATAAAGAACCTTCAACATCCATGGAACCTTTCTATTACACAAAGGGTTCTTTATAGTGGAAAAAAGACCTTTAGATCATTACAATGTTCTTTACACAAAGAACAAAAATTGGTGATTTTAAGAATTGTTCACTGAAAGGTGCTCTGAAGGACCCAAAATGGTTCTTCTATTGCTGCACACTCTTATAAATAAAGGTTTAAAAAAATGGGGGTTTCACATTAGGTTCTTTTGACCTGGGTGGTTATAGGAACTCACTTATAGGGACTAGCCAACGGGGCAGTACCCAGAGAACTAAATGTTGCATTCACACTGCCAGCAGGAACTCTGAAGTGACATAAGCTGGTTGACAGCGACGTCATTTAAGAGCAGCCTTCAACAACTGGAGGATAGAGGAAGGAGAAGAGCATGGACTTCGACATCTGTCCATCTATCACTGTTCCAAGTTTGTTGAGGTAGTTTCTGGAGTAAGCATGTGTAAACTGGGTGTTTACAATGCTTTATAAAAATGGCACATGCCAGTGTTTCGTATTGAACACGTTCGGCCAATCAATGTACATGTCACTGGGAGCTCCTATTGTGCTGGGTTAAACCCTACTCTGTAGAAGGGGCTAATTTAGTCTCCCCATATGGTGTTCCTATAACTAAAATCCTATAACTGAAATTCATTCACAAAGTTCCTGATTTGTGAACACACCAAAAGTTGTGTATTTATACCAAATGTTATAGGAAGGAACTATGAAAATTTTCCTCCGGTGCAAAAGCTCCAATAATAAAAAACATTTTTGGTTCCCCAAAGAACCTTTCAGTGAACAATTCTTAACAGAATATTTTTTTTTCTTAGTGTGAAGATAAACCGAACAATCTAAATTCCATTTTTCCATTTGTGCAATGGGAATGTTCCATGAATGTTACAGGTTATTAAATGTCAGTAAATAACCTTTCATTTATATTAGTGGAAAATCCCACTTTATATGGAACCTTTATTTTTTTAAATGTAGCAAGGATGTAATGTTGATAAAAAATATGTCCAAAGACATGGAAGTGTCCATTCGCTATTGGTCATGCCTCTCAGGTGCTTAATCATCACTTTAAAATAACCTGTTTATTAAAACACAAACTGCGTTGGCTATTGCATAAACTACATTTAGTCCAAACAGAACAAGTATGTGTACACCTAATGAACCATGTACAAGCTGTCCCTGTGCTTGTATACATTCAGCATTACTTCTGGCCTTGGATTCTCTTCGTATTGTCTGAGTCAAGATTATATAGCTTCCTCAAACAGACATAACAAATGAGTGTGGAAGGAGTGGGATAGGCTGCACAGAGACATCTGCTTCTAATTCAGGCCAAACTGGCTATGCTAATGGAAAATTTGCATCCTCAAGGGGGATTTTGTAATGAACAGAGTGTTGAAGAGCATTTACTGTGGATGTTGCTTTGTAAGTCGGTTGAATGGTTTTTTAAACCCCAGTTTCTAATATCTTATCCGACAAAGGTAGGGCTGGACAGTGCAATGGGATAAATAAATAAAATACATACCATTAAAAGATATGATTTTTGGTCCATATCGCCTTAAGCATTTTAGAGCAACAACTGCTTTTAGCATGGCTAAGAGACTAACAGTTACTGTTAGCATGCTAATAAAAGTTGTTTTTCCACAATTAGCCACTTAAGCAAAAAAATTGTTCAAGCTCATTTCAAGAACCCCTACGTTTTGTTTTTGCTTATCCCTAATTGTAAACAGATTCTTTTAACACATCTGTTTGTTACGGTTCAAAATCTACATCTGACTTCACATCCTTGAAGATCATTTCGGCAAATAAGCATCTTTTTTATATAAAATAAAGCAAATAAAGAGAGCTTGATTACTTCCACTGAACTTCCTCTCTGTGAGGTGAGGGCAGGGTGGAAAATTAGCTCCCGATGATGGCATTTCTCACAAACATGCCAGGAGGAGCGCTGAAATGAGAGCTTCACTTGAATTTCAGTTGCTAATTTAAAATAAAAAAAACTTTGACTGGAATACTAGAACTGGTACAGAGTACTAGCATACTTCTAACGACGTAGTGTGCATAGAATCCTGGGTACTATTAAAAAAATATCTGAAATATTACACATTACTGACCTGGGCAATAAATTGATATCAGAGTTGCAATAAAATTAATGTCGATAACGACGATAAGCTCTTGACATTTTTACTCAATATGGATTAATATTACAGCAGAAATATATGCGACAACAGCCAGTCAGTGCTTGTTGCTAATAGGCTAACTCTGCATGTTCTGATGGTCTCTGTGTAAATGAATGGCACAATATTCTCTGATTCACAAACTCAAACAAACGGGACAGTGATTCCAGGATCCGCGTTAGACACCATGTATGAATAGGGTCAAATATAATAGATATTACCACACTTCCCCAGTTGTTTGATCACAGTATAAAGGGGTAGTCTCTCCAAAAATGGAATCACCCTCAAGTCATCCTAGGTGTATGATATTCATCTTCATAATAGTTCTGTCAAAAGACCCGGTACTTCAGTACCAAGTTGGTACAACAAAGTGTTACGGTACCATGTTTTTTTTAAGGACCAGTGGTACCGAGTACATGGTAAACCTGGTTCTTGATGTGCTATTCGAAAGGTGTGCAGATGCACTCTCTTCATAAAAACACTGAGATGTGGCAACATCAAAAGGAGGAAACACACCAAACTAACAAGTTTTGTTAACTTAGCTTAGTATATCGAAATCCTCCAACATTTTTCTTTACAAATCCTCATTCGTGTTTTGTTTTGCTCTCTCCTCTGCACTTCCATGATCGTCACTTCCACGTTCGTCACCACATTTGCCTACATCCTGCGTCATCCGCTGGATGCCACTCTCTCATGAGCATCCGTACCGCAGTTAGCGGAAGCTAGAGATCAAGTTTATAAAGTTGTAAACATGGAAAATATTTTACACAATTGCATCGCATCGCTTCAGAAGGCCTTTATTAACCTCGCCGGAGCCATGTGCAATTTTTTGGACTTCAAATTTTTGGCTACCATCCACTCCCATTATAACACACGCATTAGCCTGGACATTATTTAATAGAACTCAGACTGTATTCATCTGAAAGAAGAATGTCACACACACCAAGAATGGCTTGAGGGTAAGTAAACCATGGGGTAATTCAAATTTTTGGGGTGAACTGAACTATCTCTTTAAGACCACTGTTTTGTATTGCTAGTTCTCTGAAATGTTTTTTAAATATGCAAACATAGCATTATCAAATTAAACATGCACTAATTTGCATACATTTGAATCTGAATATTGGAAAAGAAGTTTCAAAAAGGTTAAAAAAATCTAGTTGCATTTTGTTAAAGTGTAACTAAACCCCTGGTCAGAGCCTGACTCCACCCACTGGCAATATTTGAAAAATGCTGAAATGTGGGCAGATCACAGTGGAGATATAGGGGACGAACCGAGGGCGGGGCTGAGCAGGCGGGGCGTGAACATGAGACCCGCAGTGACGGATTAGTTGACAGCTGTTGTCAGAGTCCCTAAAATGGAGAGTGACTGTAGTGACACAAGTAGCTTTGCAACAGAGCGTTCATTTGAATTAAAGGACTTTTCTCCCCCACTTTCACCTGAAATGGAGGATGTCGAAGTGCCAGTGGACAGGGTCAGGGCCAGGGCCTACGCCATATCAATTAGAGCGACTGGCTCAAAGTGTGGTCTTATCTCCCGCGATCGGCATTCCGATGATGCTAGTGAAGCAGCCGCACAAGACAGAATGGGTCCAGTCTCTGATTAAGGCACTGCGTCTCTTTTCAGCGCAAGCTGTGTGGAGAAGCCCATTTCCACCTCCATTGCATTGGAGAAGCAATCCCACGTAAAATGCAGTTTGCACACTCAAGCTCTAGGCGGGAACTCGCGATCTTCCAGGCCAGGTGCATGCAACCACTGGCGCCTAATTTTCAAGTCTGCTGGAAAACTATGCAGTCCAGCAGTGCTGTTGCAACCAGCAACACACCTACGTACCATCCTGACCACGGTAAATAAATCTTCGCTAACTTAAAGCTATCCTAACTGATGCAATACTATTCTACTATTTTAACTGTGCTTCTAACAATACTAACGTTACACTAACAACTATGCTAATTAACTACATAGGCTACATTAAATAATCTAAATAACTATATAAATGCTATGCTACATAGATGCTAAAATACTCTTCGTTTTCAATACTCGCAATTCCAACTCCTGACTCACTACAGTGATTTTGATGGAACAAGATGGTTTTATACTGCCAAGGGCGTGGTGAGCTGGAAACTGCTTACGCCACCTGCCACTGCAAACATCCAATAGGAAAAATCAACTGCAGTAGCCATCGTTCAACCTGAAGAGTGCAGCACTCAAGACGTTTTTACACCATATATTGTAGAATTAAAACACTTTATACTCAAATGTCAAAAAAGTTACTCGAACCAATGAACAGCGCTAATAAAGCCCCATTCTTACAGATCATTAACTAGAAAAGGTTGGTTCAGGGTTTACAAGAGGTAACATTTTATTATTTTTATCAACATAAATCATAAAATATTGTCAAGAATAATACATTTTATAAATCAGGTAATATATGATCGAAACCCTAAAAAAAAATTATAGATTCAACTGGAAATTTTGTAACAGACTAGTCGACTAAATCACCAGAAGTCAAAATACAATCTGTATATGCAATCCATTTGAAATGGACTACTTAATCTATGAATCAAACGGTCAAATCCCAAACTGCCACCAAAAAAGGTTATGAACATGCTTGCCTTGCATATGATCACTACTTAGCATTCACATAAAGGGGGGCTACAATGGTGTTTTGTACATTCAGAGTTGTTCACAGTGTTAAAGAGATGGATTCTCAAGCTAAACATGGCCAAAGTTTTAAAAAAGTAATTTGGACGAATGACAGAATTTCTGTGCAGAATATCTTACTTCCGGGTTGGAACAAGTTTCGGCTGTTTTTTTTTCAATCATGGATCTAATGACATAGACGATGGGTGGAACTGCTTATATGAGCATTTCTCTCTGAAAAACACGCCCACGTTGACCAGAGGAGAACGAGACCGCGCCCATCAACGCACTTCATCTGGAAATCGCCACAAGCGCTGCATAGGATTTGTTTGAGAATGTCTCCAAATAAGTGTGTTTTTGGATGTGAGGGAAAGTTTACCATGTTCACCCTCCAAAAGAACCCAGCGTTACACGAACAGTGGATGCAGTTTGTTTTTCCGGGGCAGCAATGGAGTGTAGCAAGTGCGTTTGTGTGTTCTTGTCATTTCAGTGACGGCACGCCTCCAGGAGCTCGGATCTCTCCGGAGAGAATCGGAAAGCTGTATTTTTCTTTCATAAATATGATAAAACTTGCAGTACTACTCAATAGGTACTCAAGATTAACATGAGATTAGGTAGACTGTATGTTATGTACCCTTTAATGAGAGGCTATTCTAAACAGAACTGCGACTCCTTAAATACAAAAGAAAAAAGTATTGTTTATTGTGTTGTACCAAAAACACTGCCTACCGCATCATGACTTCAAAACTAAAGTGCATCCCAAGCATTTTGTGTCCCATTATACTCCTAAATACTAGATATAAAACAGGCCAGTATTCAGCCCATATATCACTCTGCATCACATATTGTGTTGGTAGTACATGAATATAAGGAACTATGTGAAAAATCCAAAAGAGAGAGAGAAAGAAAAAAAAAAGCATTACTAACAATACAGTATGTGAACAAGGCATTGAAGAAGCCAGACACACCCATTCCCATGAAACATGTCACACTAGAAGTACAGCAGCAAGCAGCTGTGTCATGTTGAGCTCCAGGAATAATCAAAGCCCTAGAGATCCCGCCAAGCTGGAGCAAGAACACAGCAGATCCTAATAACCCTCTTCCACTAGCAAGCAACAATTTCCAACAGCTGAGAGCAGATGGAAGACAGGACTTTTAGGCTCCGAATTAACGTGTCAAATACCCACTGTCAGAGTCACGGCCCAAAGAGCCTAGCAACAGGTAAATTAACACAATGGTCATGTTCACGGAGACCCTAGAGCTGTAAATTTGAAATACAAGCAGGGAGGAGTGTGGCCCCCTTTTCGTCGTGCAGGGCTCTATTGTGCTGTACAGCAGTGTTTCTGGTTTGGTCCATCATGTCAATGTAAAAGAGCTCAGCACTCCCACAGAGATCCGAGCTAAAAACGAGCATGTCTGGGGAGAGGCGTGACCACGATGGCTGTAATTACACAGCTGTGTCAGTAAAATGCTGGGGGAGAGCAAGAAACTCTCAGATCTACCATGCCAAAGATGTGTAGGCCAGCCTGGATGACAAACCGTCCCCTTGGAATTATAAGGTTCTATCTGCGTTCTGAGTAGTTTTGAGATATTGAGCTTTAAAGTTTTTGTGTTCCATCGACTTCTGTAGAAATAAAACATCACATAATGTAAATAAATTGTCAGAGAATAAGAATATGTGAATAACTCAATTTTGACAAAAATGTCAGATAGAACCTTATAATTCCAAGGGGACGAAACAGCAAACTACAGTGCATGTCCACAGCAAAAATCAAAAGCTCCATTTAGATTATTAAATTACCCAGTGAAATAAATGCGCTGTTTCCCTTTCAAAACTACAATCTAGGAAATTGTTTTGCAGTTACTAAGGTGTTACTAAGTGGTTGCTATGCACGTATTCTATGATGCTGTGCTGGTACAATGCAGTTGCTGGTTGTTAGTACGTTGCTAAGTGGTTCCCAATTCTGATGATTGAGATCAACAGCTTATTAGGAAAGAGCCTCATAACCCAACACTGGATAACTTTCCAGAGGTAAATGCAATGTTAAGTGACATGGCTCCTAAGCTTTTTATTTTTTCATTTTATTTGATGTCTTTCTTTCGGTTGAAACACTGACTGAGTGATTACATGAGACCTGACTAGGGGTGTAACGGTATGCAAAAATCATGGTTCGGTACGTACCTCGGTTTTAAAGTCACGGTTCGGTTCATTTTCGGTACAGTAAGGTAAAGAAATGCAAACATTAAACTGCAGGTTATTACTATACACTTTAAAAAAAAAATACTTTTTAATAAAATATATATAAAATAAAAAAAGAATAAGAAATAAAATACTGCTGCAAAGGTTTCCACTAAATAAAATACTCTCAGTCTCAAACCAATATCATATAATAAAATATAATGAAAAATATAATAAATAACTATGAATACACTGCAGCATTACCAATCCCAGCTTGTAGGTCTGCTTCACCAGAATCGTGCCTGACGTGGTGCTGGCGCTGCTGCTGCTGTAGATGGTGCTGCTGCTCTTGTCTTCACGACAACAATATCTATACTTCATGTTGAGCATAAATATAAAGCCAACTGATAAAGGACACCGTCAACAGTATTGACGGCAAAATAGACTAAGTATGTTTGACAGGTGCAATATTTGAAAATCGATAATTATTAATTTGTTTTTTAAATACATTTATATCTGAATTTATGTCAACCTAAAGGACTTTCAAACATCAAAGTGTCACGAATTAATATGTATTTGTGTACAAAATGACATATAAACATTTTCCTTTTCTATTTTGCCTGGAAACGCTTCCAACATGCTTGCGTGTCGCGTGAAAAATAGGCATCGGTTCTATTTCTAGCATGCACGCGTTACGTCTCACGCAGGCAGTCTGCAAGCTTAGACCTGTTAACACGGGAGCCGAATTAAAAACAGAACCGCCACGCAGCTGAGACGCTTGCGCCACGCATCCAGTGTGTCGCCGACCTTAGAATCAGCTGCAGGGCAGGATTTGCGCTGAACGCGGAGACTTCCGCAACTAAATATGCTCGTTTGGA
This sequence comes from Carassius auratus, assembly GCF_003368295.1. NCBI lineage: Eukaryota > Metazoa > Chordata > Actinopteri > Cypriniformes > Cyprinidae > Carassius > Carassius auratus. Next base: position 20,406,329 of record NC_039274.1, read on the forward strand.
AACACGAAAATGTACTTATATTCCGCACACAAAATATTGCATTCCGTGCATTACGTGGTACACACGTGCACGAACCGAAAGCCCTGTACCGAAACGGTCCGGTACGAATACACGTACCGTTACACCCCTAGACCTGACCATTTTTGTAAGCTGTACTGTTTTTTTTTATAACATATCTTCTGATTTACATGCATGTTTATTTCATGCTACAACTTGTATGGTCCCACTTTATATTAGGTGGCCTTAACTACTATGTACTTATTTTTTTATGTAAATACAATGTACTTATTGTGTTCATATTGTATTGTAAAACACTTTTGCTGCTATTGAGGTGGGATAGGGGTAAGGTTAGGGAGAGGGTTGAAGGTATGGATACGTTTAAGGGTGGGTTAAGGTATAAAGTATGGGTCAACAGTGTAATTATAAATGTAATTACAGAAATTAAATACAGATGTAATTACATGTAGGTTTTTTTTTTATATAAGTACAATGTAAAAACATGTACACAATAAGTACATTGTACTAAATTAAAAATAAAATGTAAGTACATAGTAGTTTAGGCCACTTAATATAAAGTGGGTCCACTTGTATTAAAGTGGAAGAGACTTGCGGTCTGCACTGCCACTTGAACAGATGCTGATTGGTCACATCACATTCAAGAGCGTCAAAATGGCATTTATATGGTTTTAATTCTGCAAGTGATAAGACTTTGTTTGTTATCAGAAGTAACACCGCTTTTTAGATTATTGAAGGTTAAATAGAGCCTGCGTTAGCTGCACTGCGTTAATGCGTTAGCACTTTGCGTAACGACCAGATCACCACTTCGGGTGTGCATTATTTTCTAATAATTCAACAGCCTGTTGTCAATTGCTTACTTAAATAGTCAATCCTACTATATATGTGATACGTCCTCTGAATAATATTTCCTAAAAGCATAGATGTAAATGTCTGCTTACCGATCCCACTCAAAGCAGTCTCAAGTGTATAAGATATATTGGTTGGATTGTTTTCATCAGTTTTAATAAACCATACTTTCAAGTTCATGCGTTGCATTTAAGGTTAGGGAAATTCTCTCATGCCAATGTAATAGCAAAAGTAATAGTGATACTTGCCTGCTGACCTTTGAAACACTGTGAAGAGCAACATGGCACAAATGTATTAACAGATTCCTGCTGTTGACAAAGAAACCTTGAGAACTAGCATAAAACCTGATTAAATTAACATTACCCATGACTAACAACAATAAAAACGACCTTCTTGTTGAGTTGTTTGGACTTACTTAATTTTCCCTATCCTAGAACACGTCCAGATCCTTGGAAAGGCTTCGTTTTAAAATGTACAATCCATTGCATGTCAGATGAAAAATAGAAAGCAGCAGATGGCCAGTCATGCATGTTATTTGTAATCTAGTGCAATCGCTTAAACCGGGCAACCCCCTTCCCGAAGAGGAGACAGATGCACTAAACTCTCATTTGTATAAATACCTTTCACAATTTGTTGCACAAGTTGCTCAGAAACTAACAGAATGTCAGGGGTCCTGCTTTTGGGGAAGTTTACATTTCATAGGTCATTGACTCGGTTTAGATGTTTTCGCCAGATCGGTGCTAAAGTCTCTCAGGTTAGACGACTACAAACCAGACCATTTCTTTAGTCAAACAACTTAGAACCAAAATTAAATAGGAATAAAGACAGGATTGGAAGATGATTGAGAGAAAAAAAATGCTGTTGGTTTTAAAGGGGGAAAAAAAGGTCTGGTGAGATTTAAAGTTCAGTAAATAGGAAAGAGTAGGGTAAACAGGGTAGAGTATCCCATTACACCAAAAAAAAATATATCATTATCAAGCTGTTGCAAACCCATATGACATTACTTTTCATGGGACACAAAGAAATATATTTTAAAGAATGTTCGTGCTGCTCTTTTCCATATTACACTATAAATTAAGCTATAAAAAAAAAGACTACAAAGCACCAAAAAAGTAACAAAAAATAATTAATATGATTTGTGCATTAAGTCTTCTGCAGCCATACAATAGCTTTGATTGACGAGCAGAACAAAATGTTAGTCATTTACTGGAAGTCTTGCATGGCATTGCATGTAAACGTCATGTTGATCAGGTTCATTATGATGCAAAATCCTTTTGGTTCTCGGGAGTTTCATAATACACTTAGTTTAAACAGGGATAAAATTATGTGCGAGTAAAGATCTACTGTGAAAACTTAAATTTTGTACTTTTATAAGTATGTTTTGCGTTTTTTGGGACTCTCAGTTAACTGAAATAAAACACATCAACTGCAGCGAAGATGACCGTTTCATTCTTAGCTTTACAGTCTGAAAAGTCCATTCAGGATACACTATATAGTCAGCAATGTATAATATGAAGATGCTAACACTAAAGCGGTTATGTAAACCATTAACCATAGAGTAGGGGAGTGTGATATGTAGGGCTGGGACAATAAAATCACTGCATCTGGATCGATTCAGCTCAGAATCGATTCCAGAGAGAATCACGATGTATTCTGAAATCCACGATCCATGAATCATCTTTTCATTGTCCCAGCCCTAACGATCTGATGATTTTATATTGTGATCGATCTTGAAGACATCCACGATTTACTTTTCAAAGCAATCATTTATGTTCTCTTATATTATGGTGATATGTTATTTTCTTTTTATGTTCTGCCTACTAGATGACAAAATGATCATGTGTCTCCGTTATGTGACTTTCATGCATAATGACGTATTTGAAAAATTCAATGTGAGTTAACAATAGTACATACTAAGATTAATTAAATTTTAGTTTCAGTTCTAATTGTATTAAACCGATCATTGTGCTGAAAGCCATTCCTTTCAGTTATAGTAATGTGACTGTCATTAAAAGCAGTTTACTGCAGGACATACTTTACTTTTTTGTTTTTTTTGTTTATCAAATTAATTTTGATAAACAAGTCACACCTGACTATAAGTCGCAGGACCAGCCAAACTATTAAAAAAAAAGTGCCTTATAAAAAGTGACTTATAGTCCGGAAAATACGGTAATTTGAAAATATAGTGAATATCGAATATTTCAAATTCAAGCATACTTTCCCAAAAGAACGCGCCAAACGTCCAAAAAAGTGAACATGTTATTGTGGACTGCTCTTCACTCCTCTAATTCCCAAATCAGAGCTTCGATGTTACATAGATATTTCTTCCTGGTGTTTTGCTTATTTGAAGTAATCTGGCAACCATGCATGCAAACGCTCGCTCCTTATTGTGGAAGCGCCGCCGCAGATTATCTGTGTTCAGTCTTGAGATCTCGACTGTATTGTTTGCGATTGTGGTCGCTGTATAAATGCAAAAGCTATAAAATGTAAAATATAAAATATATATATATAATAAATAAAAACTTATCCCAATTTATTTCCCCCAGTATTTTTTATTATTATTTAAATTCAAACACATCAAGATATATATTGAATATCGTACAAAAATTTACAATAGAGATTTATTTTTTTTCATATATAACCCAGCCATTCCTGGCATTAATTGTGAACCCTGTGTTATGAGCAGTGTGAAATGTGAAAAAAAAGAAATCCCAGGATCACCTTGGGTTTAAAATGACCAAGGGTTAAAAAAATCCTAATTTCTGTGAGTTGGTGGCACAAAAGCTTCAAGAGATATGAAATATTGGAAAAACTACTTTTACGTTTATGTTTGTTTGTTTTGCTTGACAGTATCCTTCCCCACTTACTTTCATTGTGTGGAAAAAGAGCAACATGAACAACACTGCAAAACATCTCCATTTTACATGGAAAAAAGACAATAAAACAGATCTGAAACAAATGACAGGTAAAAGTGTTCTTTTTGGGGGTAAATACACCTAGGCGACATTGCAAACAAATTTGGCTGCATGTGCCAACATCCTTTAACAAAAGATGGGTAGTGCATGGCAGCACATTTGAAACGGATTAGGGGGCATTTACTCTGGTTGTTAGATTTGTGGCTATAAAAATACAACTTGCGGCATTTGGCTTTTGTTTGTATGACACACACACACACACACACACACACACAGGTCTTTCTGATACACACACCTTTGAAAACAGCATAAATGCACGTATACAAGGAGAAAACTTTTGACTTGTGGGCCAAGTCAGCAAAGAAATTACGAATACTGGATAACCTGCCACCACACGGACCCATGAAAACAATGGCTTCCGTCTGAGCAGAATGAGGCCATGGGAAGGAGGGGTTGAAGCTCTCATAAGCCTTGCTGGAAACTCACAGTCATTAATCTGATTAATGTACACAAGACTGCAGAGCGTCTACAATATTTCAACTCCAAAAATGCCCGTTAATCCAGGCATACTTTTTCCAACAAGGGCATTCTTTCCAACAGGATCTGACTTCTTTGCAACTGGCAAACAACATTGTTAGGGGAAATTAATGCCAGACAGACAATACAAACAGCAAGGCCAGATTATTCTCAAGAGAGAAATCATGCAATCCAAATGATCGCAAATTGTAAAGAGATTAGTGACCTATTTATAGGTCATGCAGATTAAAATCGCACAATATTTGGCCATTTTGAGATTAGCGCACTGGAATATACTGGAACACTGCCCACTCTGGTCAATGAGGTGAGATTTCACTATTGAGGAAGTATATAAAGATTGTTGTTAGTATATAATTTTTTTTTTTTTTTTTTTTTTTTTCGCAAAAATCTTTTCATTTCCTTTCTGCAAAGTTTTCCTTATTCTGCATTAAATTAGCCAGACATCTAGGCATAAACATTAGCTATTGAGAAACCCCTACTGGTTGACCACTAAACGAGAGATGCAAAAAAAATCCAACATTGCATATATATATAACCAGAGTAATATTTGCAAAACCAGAAAGAAAGAAGCTTAAAATTAGGAACTTACCACAAGCAAAGGAGAATGTTAGAAATTAGAGATGCTTTGTCCAGGAAAACGGCCTCTTTGGTGGCCCTGTGAGAGCAAGATGAAGTTAGGTTTTTGTCAGGTTTTAGTAAGCCAGAGAAGATGCACTAAGCAGCAGAAAGAGTCTCCAGGTACTCTTACAATGGCAGTACGGTAAAGAAAGCAGAAGGTTAATATAAACCCAGGCACTCAAAGGTGGCACATTCTGAGATGGAGAGTGAAATGCCACACATAGAAGACCTGAAGAGGCAATCATGAGGACACTGGAAAACACCTTGACTATGTGCTACTGGCCCCAAACCTGACCTAGCACAAGTCAACACCTCGCACAAGGAATGTCCCAGGTTCAATAGAAGTTAAGCTCTATGGTCAACACATGTGGTATGATTACAACAGAAAATATTTCATCTAAAAAAAAATAGTAATGCACTTACAATAAACAAGTTAAACAACACGTCAATACCAAAAACAGACTGTTTATGCATCTACAATAGCAATCCCACCACTATACAGGTCAAGTTCGGAGGAGGTCAAACTTCACAGCTTACATAACACATATTTTTGCACTGAAGGATCAATACAACTGCTTCACCAATAATACTGAAAGCTAATTAAATATTTTTGATGATGAACATCAGCGTCACAAATGCAATCCATTAAACATTCTATTTAGACACTGGGAAAAAAAAAGAACATTTAGAAACACTGATGTTCAGATTGTCAACGTTTACATTGAAACAATAAGTTGACTAATTTCTTGTGATTGTAAAGCTGAATTTTCAGCAACCATTACTCCAGTCTTCAGTTTCACATGCTGCTTCAGAAATCATTCTAACATGCTGATTTGGTGCTATATTATTGGTACAAAAATGCCTAATAATGGTTCTTATTGTCATTGTTGAAAACAGTTTTTGCTGCTTAAAGGTGCTGAATGTAAGTTTTTGACTCTACTAAAGACGAAAAATACCATAACATGTTCGCAGCTATTTAAGAAACATGTTAAGGTAACATTGTTTATCTGAAAAACAATACACTGAGTTATTCTCCTTTGAAAATTGGCGTTCCGGGTCAGATTGTCGGTCTTTCCTTTGGTTTGTGAAACCCGCCCACTACCAGTTCACCCAATTGTATTTCAGCACCCCGGGTGGCCAGTTGGCGGAAAACACAGCATATTTAATTAAATTCATCGTCAAGTGGTGTCGTAAATCTGGCAACCTGATTGTACATCAAGTCTGAGGAGGAGAAGCCGTGTGGAAAAAACCCTTTCCGATATTTTGAATTTGGTCTGCAATACCTAGTTCTACCAATCGGTCTCAATCCTACATACAGCACCTTTAATTTTTTTTTTATTATTATTATTATTTTAATCACACTTACACCAAACTTTTGAATGGTATTTCCCATTAAATAATTAAAGCTGCAGTAGGTAACTTTTGTAAATATATATTTTTTTACATATTTGTTAAACCTGTCATTATGTCCTGACAGTAGAATATGAGACAGATAATCTGTGAAAAAAATCAAGCTCCTCTGGCTCCTCCCAGTGGTCCTATTGCCATTTGCAGTTATGGACCGCTCCCGGTAAGAAATCAACCAATCAGAGCTGCGGTCCGTAACTTTGTTTGTGTTCAAATTGTAGAAAAATGTATATAATAAGCGAGTACACCATGAATCCATTTTCCAAACCTTGTTTTTAGCTTGTCCTGAATCACTAGGGTGCACCTATAATAAGTGTTTATATTCAGACTATTTTAGATTGCTTCGGGGGTACAGCAGCGGAGTAACCCAGTACCTTTGTGATTCTTCATAGACATAAACAGAGGGAAGTAGTTCCGGCTACGATGTTCTTCCGCAAGACGCAAGCAGTTCTGTTTATTAACCGCTAGAGCGTCAAAAGTTCCCCACCGCAGCTTTAAGCAACATAGCGGTTTTAAAAAAACTCATAATAATATGAAAAGGTTTTTGAGCATCAGTCAGCATATTAGAATGATTTCAAAAGGTTTATGTGATGCTGAAGAGTAGTATATTTAACTCCACTAATTATGACTGTGAGCATCTGTAGATACATGTTCCCTTTCCAAACAACAAGGCCGGTATGGAATGTGACATCACTTATGACATACAGCACATTCCTGTGTGCTTTCAGGTTCAGGCACGCTGCTCTAATTAGACCCAGAGCACATGACTGTTCACCACATCAGGCCATCCCCTGCCTCTAAACACTCCTACACAACTAAACAAGGCTCCACTTGCCCCAGACACCTTCTTTAGTTCTAGTATATTCTCACTATTCTTCAAAATGTCGCATGAAGTGATTTGACTACAAAACAGAGGATTCTGAAGCACTAGCAAACATGAAAAGGCCCACTGTTCCAGCTCATGGCACACATCCAGGGCAGCAGGACTGAACTTACAGAAGCACTGGATTATTTTACAGGGAACCATGGCCTAATTTCATAAATGGATGACTGACAATAACAGACCGACGGAAGTCAATGCTGTGCCTTAAGCTCATTTCAGAAATTCTGTGAGAAGACTTAACGCTCGTGAAAAAGATCAACAGATGTGAGGAAAATGACTGTCTAATACAGAGGAAATCTCAACAGCGGAGGAGCCGACGGGCCATAGAATGTCCATATTGATAATATTTGGGACATTTCACACCATATTCACACCAAAAAATCATTTAAAGTTAACATTTATGAAAAAATGTTTTATTTATTGGCAATGCAAAATTGGGAAATATGACCTAGCAGATTGTAACGTCCAGAATTACCAAATTTGTAATTTAGAAACTACCAATTTTTAACAATTTTCAAAAGTAACAAGTATAGTTTTGCCTCAATTATTAATTCATAAATATCAAATTATGGAGGAGTAGCACCACATGACAAAAGTTATTTTACTGACATAGTTTAGAGTCCTTTATTATTTTTATTTATATATATATATATTATTCGTGTGTGTGTGTGTGTGTGTGTGTGTATGTGTGTAAAATTGTAATTGCATAACATTACTTTAAAAGCATAATGAAAATTTTCAGTAGGATCAGCCACATTTGTTCATTTTGCACTTAAAACCCTGCATTTTCCTTCTTTCCCACATCTTCCCAGATAGACTGATCTTTCAAAGAGTCCTGAATTGGGCACCTCAATATAGCCCTGCTCTCAAAGGCTCGGTGCACTCTGGGTCCTTGTGTAGGCATGAAGAAAACAAAAGCAGTTTTGTTCTCCACCCAGCGTCCTCCAGCACCACGCACAGCAACAGAGATAGTTTCCTACGTTTGCCCCAGTGAGTTTAGTCTAAGATCAGTGAGCATCCATGAAAGGTCTCCATTATTGAATACAGCAATAATATACAGCACAAAAATACCTAGGCAGAAGACTTCAAGGGAACACAACAAAGCAAGCTGAAACGGATCACCTGAGCTCTCACGGATCAGCAATTTAACTCTTTTCATTTAAAAGTGCAGAACCCTAATTACTAATGAGCATGAAGCCCTTGATTTAACTTTTACTGCACTTTGACATTTTGCATCTAAAGCAACTTAAGAGATTTTAGAGTTATACAATGATCATGCTTCACTGAACCAACAGTATTTGCTCTAGCAGTCCAATCATTAGGCCCTCCACCACCCTTCATCTGAGATACAATATGATACATTTTGCTGCAAAAGGAGATCTACCTGAATGTTAAATTGCAAAAACACTGTATTTGATGCAAGTAGAAAAACAGGGTTACAACATAAAAAAAGTTTTATGTAAATAAAAGGTTATATATTCAGAATTTAAATCGCATTTGGGTGTGTCTTCAACTTTGGAAAAGTCCCATGTGGTGATTTTTGCTAAAACTAACAGATTTCTACTTTTTTAAAATATTTTTCTTAGATGAAGGTCACATGGGAACTGTTTACCATGTCTTCATTAAGTTAGCAACTTTTCAATGTAGAATTTAACCTTGCTCCAGACCCATATGTCAACATACTAATTTCAAAACTAATAATTTAAACATTTAGTGAAACAAATAATTTAAAAATTTATGAAAATTATTTGTACCAACTGAATTTTTCCCCATAATTTCCAAAACAATAACACTGTTGTCCTGGTAATGTACTACTAGTGCAAATATTAATACTGAAAAATGAGACTAATAATGGTACTTTAGTACTAATATACTAATAGTGTACTTTTATATCAAGATGCATTGACTGTGAAGAGCATGCTCGAGATTAAATGTGACGTAATAAGTTTTTTTCTTTCTTTTTTTTTTTAAGTGAAAATGTGAAAATATGATTTAACTGCATAAAATTATAGCCAAAAAAAGATCACATTATATTACATTATATTAAAATGTAGTGGAAATGAAACAGTGGGGAAAATCACTTTTACTAAATAAATAAATAAATAATCTGTGTATGTCCACGGTTGTGGGACAAACGTACATTTTACTAGTTTATTAAGCAGAAATCAACAGGCCCAAGGCATACAGGTAATCCCAGCAGTTTACAGACATTAACATCTTTCTTCAAACAGCAAAAGAGTGAGGCCTCGTCAAATTTCAAGGGATTTGTATGACCGTAGTGTCAAAAAAATGTTGTTTATTCCCTTTATCGTGTTTTGGCTCTAAATTCTACAAAACTCTGGACAAATTAATATTTTCACACACGTTACTTGAGGCAATACTGTGTCCACTTAATCACGACGAACTTATTCTAATATTGAAATCTACTTACTCGTTGTTTTGCTCTTATTCAGGCGAAAACAGTCGTGCACTCGTTGTCCCTCGTCGTCAAACTCTCTCAGAGTCTCCCAGTGCGATGTGAAGAGGTTTATCTCCAGTGCATTTACACGCAGACCGCGTTCAGAGCGAGAAAAGCGCCATGTGAAGAAGTTTACACCGCTCAGACACCTTCCCTTTCTGCCATAGCTAACAAACGCGAAATAATATCTCCCATAAACATTTACCAGGAGGCAGGAGCATGGAGGAACATTTTCAACAGGTTGTTTTTAGAAAACTGGCCCATCATCAACAGTAACTCAGAGCGATTCTTCCAGAAACAGCAGCAGGCCTGTATGAGAGGAGTCTTCTCGGATGAAATCAGATGCTGGGGCTCCGCATTATTCCCATTGATCCAATTACACGAGTTAACCCTTTCAGCTTCAGACAGCTAACTATTGAAACCCTTGTAGTTCTAGGGGTTTTATGTATTGGCATTTTCTAACCTGAGTGAATACTGCTCTCTTTACAATGACGTATAGTATACTAAGATACTATAAACTAAATTCTATACTTGTAATGGAGATATTATCTGTTATAGATCAGTTGGGGATTATAGGCACAGTAATAATAAGAGCAACAGCGCCACCTGTAGGATGATATTCTCTCTTGTCAATGCTATTTCTCAGAACCATCTTCTTCAGCGCTACATTTTTGATTGAAGCTCAAACTAATGCAAACAAAGATGTAAAGAGACAAACTATAAAAAAGTTTTGCCCTGTACAGTCATCACACTACATGGGCGTAAATTGTCACAAAAGCACCTGCGATTAAACAGCTTACTATTTATCAGATTAATTTAAATATGAAATCTAGTGTAAAACTCAGGAAAGAAAAAAAATTAAAAGGTACAATTAATGTCATACAAAACCATTGTTTATTAATACTTAAACGTGATATACAAATGACGCAAATGAGACACGTGCTACTGTAATAATAAATATTCTTATAATACTAATAATACTAATAATACTGTTTTATAAATGACAATACACTTGATAGCTTATTAAAATTAATAGGCTATTTCATAAATCCCTTATAGCAACAAATGTAAAATATACCCGCCAAACATATTACATACATTAAATACATTTCAAATTTTGAAATAAGTTATGTTTTAAGCATGTTATCAAACAAGTGTGTTCTTTAGGACCGCGTCATTTCCTAACATTTCAAACAAATCCACCAGGAGGCGCTGAAGTACACGCATTACAGCTCGCTGAGCGGCCTGTCATCAATAAAAGTCTTGTGCTTCTTCATTTATTTTCTCAAGTTATTTATAGCAGTTGAGCGCAAATAAAGAAGTGCAGCTGGAAACGAAAAAAAAATTTATATGAGATTAATTAGAAGTCGAAGTTTTTTAATGAATCATCCTAGCATTGTTTATCACAGTGGCACTCCAAGAACTAAAGTATTTTGTTTTTAAGTTCATATAAATGCTTAAATGTTAATTAAGTTAGATGTAAATTAAGTTAATTGGGTTATGTGTTTATTTTTATTATTTTTTTTTTCATTTAAATTAACAAACAAACAAACAAACTGGGAATCTTCTTGCATTTAGTAAGAAATTAATACTTTCCCCATGTGCCCGAAAAAGCCTATCTGCATCTACGAGTTTTTTTTTTTGTAATATCCCTTTATCCAAATGACAGGTCCTAAATAAAACATATATTTGCCAGAAAACAAAAGAGCAAATATGAGCAATTTAGCAACAGTTTTAATGGATTATGTGTTGTTTTGTCACCAGTGTTGGGAAAATTAATTTTAAAGGTAATTCTGCAAAAAAAAAAAAAAAAAAAAATGCAAACTGCATGTTCACACCAAAAAGTGGAATGACGCCTCAGTCTGAAGGAAGTGCCTCTGCCCTAGTACTTTGGTTTAACAAAGTAACTTGTGTTACTTATTTGAAAAAGTAACTAAGATATTTTCTTGTAAAATTTAAAGCAATGCGTTATTTAGTTATTTGTAATAAAAAAAGTAATCTGATCGCGTTATTTGCCTTACTTGTGAGGCGAACACTGCCTGTCACATTGGTTTGTCTCACTTGTTATCATTTTATCCCCCCGTTTGAGATTTTTTTAGAAATTGTTCATAATTGATTTTATAAAAATGTTCAGTCCTGTTAAGCATCCAGTTCATTTTTCTCGTCCCTGTGTAAATAATCGAGCTATATTTAATGAAGCTTAAATACTTGAGCTTGAACAGAGCATATTTCTGACAAAATATGGTCTTGTTTGATTTTTTATAAAAACGACAACACGGGCATATCGTTGTTTACGAATGACAAAATTCATAATCGTACAGCGAAGCGGGAATATAATTTTTTTATTTATTTTTTTATTTGCGTAGCGGAATCACCCCAGTGATCACATGGACTTTTGTTTTGAAATCTCCTCAGAGTCCGAGAGCGGAAGTCATTGGCTTCAGCGAAAGGTTCACGTTACTTGCAGGAACACTGAAGAAAGGAGGAAAAGCGGGTAATTTAGCGGATATCAACACCGATTTTATTCAGAGAGGTGTCATATAATCTGCTGACGCTGGTATCACAGTATTCATCTCCCCTCTGAAGCTTCAGACGAAGTTCGTCGTGGAAGTGAGTGTAATAAATAAAGCTGCTATAGCTAACGAGCTAAAGGTGTTTGTCAAGATGTTAGCTCCATTAGTTAATTTCAGTTAGCTGGCTTGTAATCCTGCCTGTAATAAACGGTAATCTTGATTGATCGATTGAAGCTGTGATCTGTATTCACTGTTTGAACAATAACTGCGCATCACGACTCGCCTGTGGCTCACATTATCGACAGAAATGAATAACTGTTTAGATGTGATATTATGCATCGATATCTGACCAGCTCGATTGATCAAGAAAACAGTTCAATATATTGGTGCTCTAGACAGCTCGCAGTTGATTTGTGAAATATCGTGTTCCTCTTCCTGTGAAGAGCTGAAAACACTGAACGTTGATGTTTGTGGCCCGCAGCAGGAGGAAAGCTCATTAAATGTCGTGAGAAGGCTTTTATTTGTTTTTATACTGTGTATTTTCATTTTGGGTTATTTTCTTGTATTAAATATACGGATACAGGTGTTTTTATTTATTTGTATTTATATTTATTTTTTGAAGGCTTTTGTCTTCACTTATCCATTACACACTCAACAGAGGTCTGAGACTCTTTGGTGGACGATACGAGCTTAAAGGGCCAGTTCACCTAAAAATGTAAATTTGTATTATATGGCAGCCTTACAATTGAGATTAATTTTCATGTAACCGTTTTGTATGTACAGTTGTGGTTGTCACTCTCTAACAGAAGCATCTGACACCTTTTTGTTTCTGACTAAAGAAATAAAGAAACATTTGGATCAACCTGAGACTGAAATTGAGGAAATTTATGACAGAATTTCCATTTTTGGTAATTCATTAAACATTGATTTGAAGGCCTCAAGGAATGTTAAATGTTTGTGCTAATACAATTCTAATTCTTCAGTATTATCAGATTACATTTATAATTTCCTAAATATGTCGTTTAGTTTGTAACAGGTGGTGTTTGTAGTTTGACTACAGTTGTATGCAGATTTTCAGTATTTAGGAAATCAGTCCTTATGGATAGTTTATGTTAGCAAGTGAATGGCTGAAAAAAGGCGTGTAGATATAATAATCACTCAAATTCTGTGACAATAAGAAAGTTCAAACCGCAGTTATAATGTTAATGAAACCGATGAAGAGCATGGCTGTTGTCACTTTAAGGTTTTTTTTTTTCCCTAGCCGTTGAACAATAAAACATTGACCAATAAAACATTGACCGGCAATCATAATTTCACATGACTATAAAAGGCCTGCTCACATCAAAAATGATAACTGTAACAAGGTCTATATTAGCATTCACATGAAAGAATGTTATCTGTTTATTATAAGCGTGTGCTCCAGTTATGTTGTCTGTTGTTTTAAATGCTTGAGCAGTTAAGTGGATCCTGATTCTGAAAATATATTTGTAGTGTGCTAATTAAGTCTATTTTTGTGTGTGTGTATTTAGATTCACTCATTTTGACCGGAGCCATTGATTTTGAATGTCGATATTGAAGGTTTTCCCCAAAGCACAGTGTGTGCTGTCTTACTCGGGGGTTCAGGGAAGCATTTCCTCACTGCTCGTCACAATAGGAATCCCTCCCCAATGCCCGCCTTCCTCCTGAGCTAATCTCTTTTCAAAAGGTTAATGATTTGAGGTTGGACATCTAATGGTTAAAGCATATTGCATTAGTGCTGCATCGCCGATAATCACAAGGAATGATGGGCATTAGAAATACGTCAAAATGTATGCATTTGTGTGCTTATTTGTGTAATTTCAACCACTTATTGTTTAGCATGGCTGTGATGCGGTTGACATGAGGAACAATAGGCCAGTGTGTGATATAGGTCAATTAGAAGTCTTTTCTGTAGGCTTTATTCATTCTTCTAATCGTGGAACCTTCTCTGTAGGTCTTGCAGGTTTGTTGTTATGTTTTGTGTTGGGGTTTGATTGTGCCTGATTGCTTGTGACAGCGAAAATTTGATGTCACACCCTTATTAGTCTCTTCTGATTTTTTTGCTTTTTAAGTTTGTAAGTGACCCATATCCGTCATCTGTGAACAGACCTGCATGTGCACATTTATAAAAACAACAACAGCATCATGTGCTCTGCCTGCATGCACACAAAAAGCACTATGTTTGCAGGACAGTCCCTCATGCATTGCAAATTCAAAACCTAATATTGATGCACCTGCAATATTCATTTTATGTTGTTTAAAAATGGAAAGCCAAAATATGAAAACAAAATTGCTATACTAAGAAAAGGTTAGATACTGGCACCTATATTTAGCATCATACATTTACTCACACATTCTCACACCAAATGTGATTTTGGCTAATTGTGTAATTAGAAAGGAAATTGGCAGATTTGTATCTGTAGCTAACCAATTATTCCACCCTTGGATTAAGCCTGTTTCTGACAAAATACCCACTGATGAAATGTGATTTCTTTAGCTGAGGCACTATAGGTGTTTCAGAGGTGAATAGAGGTGCAGGAAACATTGATGTATAATAATGGTGCTTAAAACATACTCTGATTGAATGTTTTCTTCCCTCAGTGTGCTGGCAGCAGTGACTGGCTCAGCGGCAGCGGTGCCAACAGCAGTCGTCCCATGAGTTTTCTTTTGGCCTGAGCTGTGTGCTTTGGGCTCCGGCCTGGTTCGTCTGGATCTCACAGTCATGGATCACCCCAGAGAGAAGGAGGGCGAGAGGCCGGTGAGGAGCAGTAAAGTGGCCCAGGGACGCAGCGGGCACTCACGGCCCTCCAGCTCCTCCTCGTCCTCTGGGGTCCTTATGGTTGGACCGAACTTCAGAGTTGGCAAGAAGATCGGCTGTGGCAACTTTGGAGAGCTGAAGCTCGGTAAGAGAAGCCAGTAGTGTCTTAATTTTTCACAAAAGTCTCCATGGAGCAACTAGGGGTGAAGTTCTTGGCTCAAAGGTGCCAAGCAGAAGTGAATCTCAGGATCTCTAGAGTTCCCGGGTCACTATCATTTGTCAGTCCATTGGGCAATGTTCCTCAAAGGAGAAGTGGGTGATTTGTGCACTGCTAGTGGCAACGAATTGTATGGAAAAAACATTTTCAAAGAGGTTTTCTTAGAACACGCCTCTGTGATCTTTTAGTTGAACAAACTGATTAATTGAGGAACTGAGGATAAAAGTGCACACTTAACCTTTTAAGGAAGACTCAAGCTTGGTCTGCATGACATGTTGTGTACATGGCAGCGCTGGCCAATTCTCTCTCTCTCTCTATATATATTATATATAATAAATACTAGATCATTTTAATCTTTTCTACCCATCTTTTCTTCTGTAATATTTAAACCTGAGATATTTTTACCTGCAAACAATATTTTTGTAGTATATCAGTCTATCAGCCATCATAATTTTTATCTAATGATTGACCAGTTGGTTTTAGACGGCCATTATGTAATCAAGGATGCTGAAAATTATGACCTCACTTGAAATTCACTTATAAAAATGACAAGAAAATTGGAAGATTTTGACACAAAAGGGAACAACCACTTCTTTTAATAAAGCAATCGGCCTAAGACAGCGCTGATACAATAATCACATTACTGTTTTAGTGAGGGTTGAGTGTTGCTCATGACACATTCGTGGCAAAATCTGCATTAATCGAATTGATTTGATCGAATTAGATTCGGCTTCTGAAGTGGCATTAGGCTCTTTACACAGACTGTGTCATGCTGCTCAGAAATGCATTTACTTTGTAGTTACAACTGCATATGTCAACTCTAGGGGCTGAGCAGGCATAATATAGTCTAGCTTTTATGTGGCATTGTGTCTTAACACTGACTTTTGAGCAGGCACAGAGCAGCATTAAGTCTGCTACGTATAGATGATTTTCAATAACTGAAAATATAAGTATTGGCCAAAATGTCTGTATCACTGCATTCATGTTTAATCAGTCTTCATTTCAGTGGCAGTTGGTCACCCTTTTTCTGTTTTGCTTTTTTAGGAAAGAATCTCTATACAAATGAGTATGTTGCAATAAAGTTGGTAAGTACATTATTCATTATATTCTACCAAGTGATAACCACAACAGAAGTTGATGTTCTGCTAACGTTTAGCTAGTTGTAACCATCTGAGCATGTCTGTAGTTCTGGAGTCGAACTGAGGTTTCAATTGATAAAGAAAGCAACTCCAACTGATGTGTTTTAGAGATTTTAGGAAACTGAATCTACAGGAATA
Source organism: Carassius auratus (assembly GCF_003368295.1). Classification (NCBI taxonomy): domain Eukaryota; kingdom Metazoa; phylum Chordata; class Actinopteri; order Cypriniformes; family Cyprinidae; genus Carassius; species Carassius auratus. Next base: position 20,422,794 of record NC_039274.1, read on the forward strand.
TTGGTTGCACTTAATTTTACAGTACATGTACTTATATTGTACTTATAGTGTACTTACAGTGTATTTATCCAAGAAAGTTCTGGTAATACAAGGTAACTAACTACCTGGGGTAGGGTTAGGTTTAGGTATAGGTTCAGGGTTAGTACCTAGTTATTACGTAGTTATTGTAATTACTATAATAAGTACATCGTATGTACATGAGAAACAGGACTGTAAAATAAAGTGCTACCGGAATATTAAAAGTGATAACTTGAGGGTGTCTCTCAGACACGTGACAATAAATGTGTTTAGCTGGCTGGAATATTTGTATATTGTAAATCAACTTAATATGAACAAATAAAAGGGTTTTAATGGAATCTTTTTTTTTTTCCTGTCACTCCTAAAGGAACCTGTGAAATCGAGGGCCCCACAGCTACATTTGGAGTACCGGTTCTACAAAACATTAGGCAGTTCGGGTAAGAATATAATCAGCACCAGCGCTGCTGTACCCTGCACTTATCTCCTTTGTTTACTGGGATAATATTCATTTCATGTGTCTTCATGTGCTGTTTCATATTTTTGCATTCAGTCAGTCTTTGCTCATTTTATCTTATCTGCTTTTAGTCCTTAATCTTTATATCCAGGTGCATGACTTTGTTTATACTGCGCCTGACATGGATTTACCATTATTTTTCTTGCTTTGAAGCCTGCGGTTCCTGAGCAGGTTTTGTGAGGATGTTTCCTTTGTATTGGATTGAGGATTTTTTCCCCTCTGGAGTATCTGAGTCATAGCTACAGTTTTGATCTTACAGAACGGTTCTACTACTGCGCCTAGGCATGTTTATATACATATATATAAAGCAGAAATGAAAATCTACTCCCTTCAAAATTCATGATTTGCCTCACCTAGCAGTGGTTGATGAATAGAGAAAACTTGTCAGTAATGATCAGATCATGTTAAAATATTTTTAGTCCCTCTGAGTGGTTTTTCATTGCATATTTGTCTCAGTGAAATACTACCTCACAAAAATGTAAAACTTATTGTGATGTTGTTCTTTATAATTTTCATACCTTTTATAGGCTATTTGTACTTTATTGTTTTGATTCCCATTTCCCCCCGACAATTTTTCAAGTACGTGTGCGTCACAAATGGATAAGATATAATGTGATCCAACATTAGTTGGGTTTCCCTCCATGTCTTTTCATGCAAATTTTGAAATGTTGCATGGAAAAAATGCTAGATGGAAACATCAAGATGGCAGTACATTTTACTATTATGGAAACAAATTTACTAAATAAATCGTAAGTAATTTGAGAATAATTATTTGATTGAAAACATTTTTTTTGCATAGCATCTCAAATGTTACTAATTTGTGTTTTCCATAGTGTAGCATAAGCTAAGTAATTTATTTTCATTAAAAAAAAAAACCCAGTAGATCAAATTTCCATCTCTGTTGCATTTTCCTCAAATTCCCCATAATCCTGTTATGTTGAGTAGGTGGAATGGAAACGCTAAAACAAAAATTATAATGGGGGGGGGGGGGCAGTACAGTGTGTTTGTGCAAGTACTTGTCCAATGTGGAGTTTAATAACTTCATAATCTAAATCAGCATGGACTAATGATCCTCTTTGCATCTGTATGTAAATATATGCCATTTCAACCTCAAAGCTGGGCTGTGTCCTGGGACCTCTCTTTTTTTTTGGTTCCACTCTCTATCTTTTAGCTTTTTTTTGTCAGGACACCATATTTAGGCAAGACATAAATTTGTTTGCTCATGCAGTGGCTGCTGGGTTTGATCACCCCACACTGTACTTTGATTCAGGAAGTGGCGGCTCGCCATCAAAGAGCAGCGCGATTACCGTGTTTGCCCTGGTTATACAACGCAGATGCTCAGTTCAATGTCTGGTGAATGACGGGGCAGGGGGTGTGGCCTGAGACTCTCTATTCCTGAGATTCACACACAGTCATTCCTCAGTCAGTATCTTTAGACTGAGTGTATTAGCATAAGAAATTTCAGCAGCAGCTGCGTCAGCAAAGCGGTTCCTTGTCATGTATAGCCAATTTTGTGTGTGTTTGAATTCAATAGAAAGCTAGCTAGATAGAAACTCTATTATCATTTCAGGAAGAATTCAGATTAGAAGGAATAGATCTGGGTGTCAGTTATTTTACAGGGTTCATGCTAACAAGGACATTTTGATGTCTTTTTTTTTAAAGCACTCATTTTGGGCAATGGTGCATATTGTTGAATGAAATGAAAATTTCAGTGAACATAATTTTGTTAGTAAAAGCTAATCACTGATTTAATATTATTCTAATGCTGCAAGGCTGAACTGAATTTTGACATTGTGACACGTTTTTATCTGCTGTTTTTCTATATAGGAATGTAATGATGCAGTGAATTGATACCGATTGGCAGTGTGTGCAGTTTTTAACCAGGGCAAATGCTTCTCTGCTTCTCACAGTCAACCAAACTGAGAAAAGCCTCATTTAACAGTCATTACAACTGATTACATTAGTGTATGTGAACTGAACTATTACTCTCATTACTGTGAAGTCTGTGTCCTGAATCAATGCATAAATTAAATGTTAAACTAGTGTCATTAATTCACCTAATGTAGGTGTTCTTAAAGATGCTTAAAAAAAAAAATGCGGACAGTGAAATGGGGCGGGGGGGGGCACAAGATGCTGCAAAAGACATGACATGATAGTGCATCGGTCAAACACCTCTTTATAGCCTTTGTTTGCATAGAAAGCAAACCAGTTTTTTTTTACAAACCAGTAATAGTAGTTTGCCGTTTCACTGTTACTGTTTTACAGATAAATGCAGCCTTGGTAAGCATAAAAAAAATGGAAATAAAAAATATTAACAATCCCAAACATTTGTGCATACCGTATACAGTATGTCAATTTAAAAATGAGATGTTTTTATATTAAATATTGAAAACTTTTAATATTATTATTATTATAGATAAAAAAGATAAAAAATCATACTGATTTGGGAGTGACAATAGATTTTTCATTTTCAACAATCAACAGATATTCATAAAGTTTGGCATTTTTATGTCACCAATACAAAAATAAATAAACACACGCATTGTATAGAAAACATTTGCCCTGATGTCAAGCAACCGGATGTGTTTGTAATGATATATGTAGTTCAGGGGTGTGTTAGACCAGAGGAGACAGGAAAAGGGTGGCAGCAGCAGCATCTGATCAATAATTCAGCACACTGCACAGCTAGCATCTATACAAGCGTCTCAGTAAAGCTGTGTGTAAGCCTACATGTCTGCTGCTCTGCTGGTTTAAGGATGTCTGTGGAAATGCTTCGAGTGTTTCTGTGTAGAATTCTTCTTCCTGTGCCGTATCTGGGACGGTATGTGGGCTGTGCGTCTCTGTACATGTCCCACAGCAGGGTTTGTGTCTCAGTGATGAATCAGCACTTCAAGCATTTCCAGGATGTCCACTTAGCTCTGTTATCGTATGACATCTGAAAAGCAGTCCGCTGATTAAACTGCCTGGCACTTGAGCTTGTGTAACTCTACACCGGTGCCCTGCTCAGCTCCTTGGGCATCACAATGGAGTAATACCAAATCAGACAGGACCCACATGAACTCTGAAGCCCTGACCCTTCACGGGGGCTGCTGGGATACAATATGCAGAATCCTTTTCTTAGAGCTAGCTTTTATAGCAAATTGTGAACTGTGTGACTATACCTTAATTCTAATGTTATTAAAAGGGAATATAATAGGAGTATATTACTTTTTGTACTTTTCTTGGCGGGGAAAAAAAACTTCAAATAAAAAAAAAAAATATACACAACAATTCAGTCAGTGTACTGTTTAAGTAAATTAATTACTCTGTGATATTGGTTTATTTCGACACTTAAGCTGACTTAAGTGACAACTTAAGTGATTTGTAGATTAATGCTTTTTGGAGACGCGAACTGTTTCAAGCAATTCAGTCCTATTTGGTGAACTGGTTCATTCGCTTCACTAAGGGTACTTTCACACTAGCACTCTTGGTGCGCTCGTGGGTTTCGATTGACATCAGAGTTCAGTTCGTTTGGATGACATGAACGCTGTCTTCCGAACTCGGGTGCGCACCCGTGAACCGTACCAAAGTCCGCTTAAAAAGGGTGGTCTGGGGTACGGTTCATGTGAACTCTGGTACAGTTGCTGCTGGTGTGAATGCAATCGTATCCAAATCGAGGAAGTGAACCACTATTATTGAAGTTTTATCTGATAAAAATGTGTGTTTGTGTGCTTCACTCACTTTCCTGACAAGCGTGACTGACACGCTGCAAATAGAAAGCTGTATGTCTCATTTCTGTTCACCTTCAGTGTTCTTCAGATCATTTGCAGTACATTCGTAAGACAGACATAAGTGTCGTTATGTAACTGAAGCTTTGTAAACAAAACTAACTGTTCAAAAATGTAAATATATAAAAGTGTAGAGAGCAATGTTATGTATTTGCCGCCTTCTCCTGCGCTGTCATTACCAAGCAATGGGTTAAACCACTGCGGGCATGATGACGCAAGCGAACCGTGGTTCAGAGCCAAATAACATAATATGAACGCAGTCCAGCGGGGGCAGGGGGAGAGGGAGCAATCGAACTCTGGTGCGGTCCAGGCAAGTGAACCAAGTGTGAAAGCACCCTAAGAAGAACCGGTTAAATCAAACGATTTGTTCGCGAGCCAGACATCACTAGTACAAAGGCAAGAGATATTGATACGTAGTCTATTAAATCTGTGCGTTAGTTTAATGAGCCTTGTCTTTGAACAGTTATAAACCTCAGTTACTGTGCGCTCTTGAAGAGAGTTTCATAGATTTGACTGTAGTAGAGACACGCAGTTTGAGCACTGAATGATGTCTACCGTCACTCCACTCTTCTTCATAGTGTCATCAAGCTTCGCCATTTAAAAATGCGGCCTCTAGCGGCGAAAACTTACATAATGTGCCTTTAATCTAAAATCAGGCTATTGTGTCTATTTCTTGGGGAGCATGTTTATTTGCCAGACCCCACAAAGAAAGGACAAAAGGAAGTCAGGCACTTGGTGGTCCGATGAAGGAGTTGCTATTGTGACTGTAGCATGAAATCCTGAGGATGTGCTTCCCCTTACGACCTCTACTGTGCAACCCGACCCCAGAGGTCTGCCCTCCCCCAGACATGACTTCAAGCTCTTACATGCTGTCTATCCCCTTACTTCTGCCCATCATGGCAGCTGGAGAGATTCTTCATATTCCAGGACTCTTGAAACTGGATGTAGCTGATTGCACCTTTGTAAGTCCCTAAAATGTAAAAATGATTCCCAATGTGTCAAGATTTTTCAACCATGGCATGAGGAGCACCGATCTTTTGACCTTCACCCTTTTAAAGAAAATGTGAATTAGGGCTACAATGACTAATTGCTAGGAATCAATAGTGAAAATAGATAAAGATTGTTGCATCATTAATAACTTTTGACGGTGTGAGCGTTGATGTTTTTCCCAACGTTCTATCCTGTGTAGACCTTTAAAAGAAGCATTTATTTGATTCAGTAACTTGTTAAATAGTAGGCTATTATTGTCAAAAGTAGGCTATTAGCACTTCTGTACAAAATTGATACTGAATTTTCTAAAATGTAACCATACCGGTCTTTCTTCAGCAGTGGTAGTACAAAGTACAGATTCGGTTCAGTACTTGCTGATAAGCAGGTGCTTTCAAATGCTTCCGTGCAAGTTAGTCAGAATCCACTCAGTTTTTACTTCACCCTTTTAAAGCAAAACTTAATTGAAAAATATTTGAAAGATACATGCCGTAAAATTAGGCCATATATTACTCACCCTCAAGATATCACGCTCACTGTTGTACACGGAAGCAGTTCCAGGCAGATGACGTATAAAGTTGGCTTTGTGAATAAACTTTTTAAAGACTTCTTTTTAAAACCAGTCAAAAGGGTAAATTTGATGAAACTACCGTATTTTCCGCACTATAAAGCGCACCGGATTATAAGGCGCACCTTCAATGAATGGCCTATTTTAGAACTGTTTTCGTATATAGGGCGCATCGGATTATAAGGCGCATAGAATAGAAGATACTGCAGTCAAACGTTTGACTGGGTTTGCGTTATGCATCCACTGATGAAGCTGTGCTAAAGGGAACGTCAACATTTTGAACAGAGCGCTTTGATCCATATATAAGGCACTCTGGATTATAAGGCGCACTATCGTTTTTTGAGGAAATTAAAGGCTTTAAGTGCGCCTTATAGTGCGGAAAATACGGTAAGCTTTCAATTGATGTATGATTTGTTAGGATATGACCATATTTGACCGAGATACAACTATTTAATGATCTATCTCTATATGCAGTCTTAGCCCAGATATTTTAAACTGTTTGTTCACATTCTTTGGTTACTTTCATGCATAAAAACTTATGCAACATTAATAGAAACACTGAAATAAACAAATAAATAAATCACCAACACAGCATTTCAAAATTGCTACTTTTTTAAAAAATATTACATAAAATTTTTATATATATATATATATATATATATATATATATATATATATATATATATATATATATATATATATATTATTTATTTATTTATTTTTTTTTTTATTTTTTTACATTTAGAGTTTTTTTTATTTAGTGCAATATTTTGTCATTGGAACATTTTGTTGTCATTTTCACTAGCAACTGCAATTGGATTTATGTTGTACTGTATACCTAAAGCTGCGTCTCCACCGCAGGAACTTTACCCAGGAACTAGGGACTTTGGTCTGGTACTCGGTGTGTTTCCACCACAGGAACTAAATAAAGTTCAGAGTAAAAAAAAATGCCCCTCAGAAAGTCCCTGCTGGTGAGGTAGTACTTTTTCAAAGTTCCGGAACTTCCGGGGGCTTGTGTGTTAAACGTGTATGTGCCGCTGGCTCTGATGTCTCTTTAGTGGTTAAACATAACATATAATTTGTTTTGGGTAAATCTAACAGTTAATCTTTGGTCTTTATTCAATTTATCTATATGTTAAAATGAAAATAAAAAGAGGCTATTATTATGTTTAAATGAAAAACGAAAGGTGTCAGTGGTATTTGATATCCTATTTCGTTTTATTGTAAATTTACAGTGAGGAAAATTGCAGTAGCCAAGGCAAGCTCACTGATGTTATCAAGTACGCTGCTGTTTTTAGAATTACTGGATTAACTAAGGATGCTAGTCCAAAATCAGCGTTCTTTGTATTAAGAAAGCGAGACTTGCATCACCAGACTATTTGCCTAATCTTCCCGGTACTTAAGACTGTGGTGGAAGCGCAGAAAGCAACAGGTCTGGGGGGGAAATAGTTCCTGGGGGAAAAAGTTCCTGGTACAATCATTCCGGGTAATTTAAGCTGCATATGTTCACTGTTATCCCACCGGTCACTATTGTGACCATCAACATGTTTACTCATTCTATGACCACACTCAACAAAACTAAATATATGCGTATATTAATGCTAGACTCCCTAAAGATCTTTGTCATATATTTATGTTAAGACACTTTACTATCCTTGGTGTAAACAGGAAATAAGCTGCTCTGGTCATGTGACAATTTGCACTAATCATGTAAAAGTGCACATATTTAATTGAGACCCTTTATTGTTTGCAGGAAGTACACTAAAATATCAGTGAGTAAGGTTTTTAGAGCTTTATAAATGAAAACCTTTTTTACGGTAACTATTGTGACCGGTGGGATTGAAATGGGTTAAGACTGGTTTTGTGGTCCATTGTCACATATATTACTTTAGGGCCCTAGACGTGATCCTTGTCTTTTATTTTCGCCGTAATTAAATTAAAAATATCTTGGGAAAAGTCCTCTAATTCCTGGAATATGATCACTTAAAAATAGTGGGAACCCTTAAAGTGCATTTGATTATGATTAATTTACTGTATTACTGTAGTTAAATATAAAATGTATTCAACCCTTTTGACCTGCAAGAAATTTTGCTGAGATGAACAAAAATATATGAGAACATATCAACCAACATTTACAGATAGTTTATTAATACATATTTGAGCATGTAAAGTGGATGAAAACTAAATGAAATTCCATTTGCCTCTAGATATACATGTACAAAATTATTTAACCCCCTGAAATTACATTTTGTACAGTCTTTTCTTGTTTTAACATCATTTGTATTTGCAGAATGTAATTTTAAATGTTTATGCAATAAATGTATTAAATGCTTGCTGAAAATTATCAATCTTAATTTCAGACAAACATAAATATAAAACTGATCTGATAGCTTGGTGCCAACAGAGCAACAACAAATCCTTTTTACTCTCTCTAAAATGATAAACAGTCCTTATTCAGTAATACAGTTATCCACAAATGTTTGGAAAGTCATGCAATTATTGCTCAAGGTGTGCAAAACTTGAATTTAATGTGGACAGTTGGCATTAATCTGCAATCTCATGATCCTGTTATGATTCAGTACAAATCAATGATTGAAAACCAGTTTAAAAATTATGAATTTTTGTGCATTTTTGCTGATGATTTGAGAAAGTGTCATTTTTTCCTGATAAACCGAATCCCCCCTCTAGCCATAGTACAAAGAGCATCTCACAGGCATTGCCTCAGTGGAGGAGGTGCTGTACCTCGGTGTCTGCAGGGTCTGCTGTGACCACCCGCTGAGCCCAGCTCATGCTTTATGGATGGGGGGGGGGTGGGGTTGCTGAGGGCTGGAGAGTCGTGGCCTCATCTTTGTGATTCTCACCTTCCTCTTTCTGCACAGCATATTTGGATATAATGCTTGGTTTATGATGACGTGTGACGAGACAATATTAGTGCATTATTTAATTCAGTCTCTATTTGTTCTTGGCTGTGGTGGTTTTTCTGTTGTTAGGAATCCAGTAGAACCCATAATGCACGAACACAGCCTTGTATATGCAATAAAGGAACCTATTTACATAACAGACTTTGTCAGGTGGCTTGATCTCTTCCCTAGAAGAGATACCAATCTTACTTTGAGCTTAAGCTCAGGTATGTCTGTTTGTGACCTTATGTTGTCATCCAGGAAGACATTGCACCAAATTATTTAGATGCCGTTCAAAGTCGTTTTGAAAAGCCTGTTTTCTTTTCTGTTTACCTCACGTTACCCTGGAGTCTTTATTTATTTATTGTAACAATAAAATCTCCATAATCATCGGGAAGGAGGAGGAGGCGGGAACTCCAGCGCTCTGGTTTTATATCCTCCCATCTCCTCCGTGGGACTCGAGACTGTTGGGTCGAGCAGGTGTCGCTCATTTCAAATCACTCCACCGGCCTCGCTCCTGTTCCCACGTCCCTCGGCCCCGCCCCACTTGTCACATACCCCCATCGCCCCTCGCAGGCCTGTGCTCTACTCGCAGACTGTGCTCTTGAATGGAGTAAAAAGTATAACAATTTTTCTTCAGAAATGTAATCAAGTAAAAGTAATCAGTTTACATTTTACATGAATAAAGTATAAATACCCCCAAAATAATACTTAAGTACAGTAATCAAGTAAAATTACTGAAGTAGCATATTTTACATTATTTCACTGTATTTAATATTTTCACAACTGTGTGTAGTAGGGCTGTCACTTTTAGTTTGAAAATCAATTGCACAATCGATCGGACCAACCAAAATAAGTTTCGAAAATTAAAATAGGAAATCGATTTTAACCAAATATGTACACTATTAATTTTAAAATATTTAAACAATTAAAAAATATAGATGTAACAAAACTCACAAACAAGCAGAAAAAGAAAATAAAGAATTCCGAAAATGCAGTATGCCTTGCGAAAGCTAGACAGAAAATACCAGCAATTTTACGCGCCTATAAGACCCAATGACGTCGAAAGCGACCTCTTATGCTGCATTCACATCAAATGGGAATAGATTATTTTACTACCTTTCAAATTTTTATTAAAAAAAAAAATGCTTCTGGAAATGGATCTTTTCTATCCCTAATCAGGGTTAATATTTAGCATTTTAGGCTCATATTGACTACAAAGTATGTGCGTTCTGCAAATGTAATTGTGCAAGTGCAATTGATTAGTTTATAATTTTTTATATCATTCATATCAGAGACAGAGTTGTGACGCAGAGTTTCAGGAATGTTTAATAGGACTATTGTGGGAAAAACAATCCTGAAACCTACATGTCTTGTTATAAACTGCACACAAACAGTATTACTTAGCAGGGCTTGAAAAAAAAAAAAAAATTAAATCGGTTCACTCCGAGCAGAATTGATATTTTAACGTTTCTGTTCTGCATTCCTCTGATATTATTACCGTTCCAAAACCAGTTTGGTTGGAAGAAATACCGGTTAATAATGTTATTTTTAAAAAACAATTTTATTATAATATAATAATAATAATAAAGTATATTTATTGTTTTCTTTACTGAAAAGGAAAAAATAGAGATCTAATGCTTAGTCACAGCCAATAGGCTACAGCAGCATCATCTTTAGATTTTGGCCAAATGTAAGCTACTTCATTTTTTTTTTATCAACACTTTAAAGACCAGGTATTTTTAAGATATTTAAAAATGTTTGCTGCATTGTTCAAATAATAAAAAAAACATAAGATTGCATTTTGAGAGTAAAAAAAAAAGAAAAAAAGTTGCAGCTCACGTCGCATTTTATTAGCCCTATTACTTCCGATATAATAAAGGCTAAAATGCCTGTAGTTTAAAGCAAAATGTTTAAAAACATTATAAAAAAAGTTATTAGTTTAGGCTATAAAAATGTCAATCCAAAAACAAATTAATCTAAGGTGAAGTTGATGCCTACCTTTCTCTTTCGGCACGAATCCAAATGTTTCCATGTTCCCGATGTGTCTGGACGCTAAAATTTTATTTAATATAAAGAATATAGAATAATGCTAAATGTATAATAAGTAACGCTGTATATGCGTCTGAAAGTTGGACTCTAAATTTCATTCTAAGTATTTTTTTTAGGTTAATATAGCAAATGAAAACTGTTCAGCTTCCGGGAAATTTGAGAAGCTCTGCTAGTTTATTTTAGTTCCCCTCACTCCACAACAAAATAATTTCAATTAACAGTATTTAGAAAAGAACAAGAATTAAAAATATAAGAAGCTATAGCAATATTAACGACAAACTAAAACTAATTAATTTAGGCTAAAATGAAACTGAAACCTGAAACCTCTCATTCAACACAAAATCAAAGTTTCCGTATTCGCGATGTATTTGAATGACAAATGATCATACAAAATAGCCTAGTGTTTATTTTAGCCTAATATTTGTAAAAAAAAAAATTGTGTCCGCGTTTTCTATTTCTGAATGAAATAATTTATTTTTTCTCTAAAAAGATAACATTTCCGGGGGCAACTCCAGTTGGGGACAGGACACCAAAAATAATGGAAAACTTAGATGTCTGGTCACCCTATATTATAATCATTGTTAGATTTAGATTTATGTTTAGGGGTTGCTATTTGTTTAAGTTCAGGTCTTACATTTTTGTACAATTTCTTAATTCCATAATCTCATACAAAATTGCATGAATACTCATGTAACAAAGTCATTGTAAAGATTTTATTGAAACGTACTAAAAGAACCACCAACGGAAATGAATCAGACTAAGCAACACTCGTCTGTCTGTGGCTGAGCATGAAGGCTGTTCTCCTGAAGGTCGGCACACAGACATGCCCAGACACGATTCTCTGAGAAGTCTGCTTTCAGCAGCATCACTCAGCTCAATATCATGCAGTGATGTCACGGCCCATCCAGCTGATCCTTATCCATTCAGAGGATGCATCACACAAGATTCTGAGCTGTCCTGCTTCTGCCAAATGAAATGACCTTTCAGGAGGTCTGTGATATTACAGGAGCAGTGATGGAACGTCAGACTGAATAATAGACATAACATGTAGACATTCAGTGGTCTATTGAGGCTCTCAAAAAAACATTTCTTTCCCGTAAAGGTAAATGGAATATCCTCTAATGCAAGTTTGGAGCACAGGCGGTGACGAGGGTGTTAGTGATGATTACTCATCTTCTGCTGCACCACTCCAAAGTCTCTCTCTCTATCTCTTTCACACACACATGCTTGGGCATGCAGCTCTTATCAACGAGGAGAGGAGTGACATCACTGGTACAGAGGTCATGGTCCATCCCATCTGTTCTGATTAACATGTTATGATCACATACACAAGCATTAATATTCAAACTCCATTTGTAATGCTCTTATGAAGATTTGTTGAACGTCAGGGCTTAGGCCGGGCGCTATGACCGTATATTCTGTATGACCAGTGGCAGTCGGTAGTGATTTTATCTGCAGTGTGATTAAAAAAAAGAAAAAAAAGATTGAAATTAATAATAAATGACTGCTTAGTTGATTTTAATGTAACTGAATTATGGCCAGTGTAAACACAGTTTGACTTTTTTTATGATTGCCGAGCAAAGTTTAAACTTGCCACATTAATGTAGATTTTAACTGAGATGTAGTGACCGTAGCCACTTTTATACTATCGGGACATTGTGAGCCAGGGCTACCAGTAAGCTGAACAGGGCCAATAGCCCTGGACCTCAAACCTAGAAGCCAAAATCAAGCTGTGATTCCACTGTTAGACCAGTGCTACTATATAGACACCCTTAACAAGCCTCACTGAAGCAAACGTTATACAATCCCACATTTTCATCAGCGAGGGGAAAATAGAAGGAAACGTATCGCAAAATGAACTTGTACAAATAGAAACATGAACGTTGCATTTTTTGTAGGAGTGGGAATCACCAGAGGCCTCACGATACAATAAACTTGTCACAATACGATATTTTTTTTGTATATTGCGATATTCTGCGATATATTGCAATTTATTACCTTTTTCCAACTTCAAATTATGTCCCCAAAGGAAAACTTTGGCAACAACTGTTTTAACTAAAAATAGAAATGTATCGGTGTATCTCACTTCAGTTTTATTGCTACAGTGCAAAATGTGATTGTCAAGCAGACAAACTGACCAACCCTTTCATGAAAACCTGTCAGAAATGTTGTATGCACCTGGAAAAATCAACTATTTGTATTATTGTCTAGTCAATCAATTCTTGTACAAAAATAAAAAACATTGTACTTTTTTCACTTTTTATTGTTACGTTGGTGCATAAAAATCTAAATAATTAATTTTGGGAAAACATGCCTTTCAACTACATTTGTACTGCGTTATCCTGCTTGGTGCAAATGCATAAATATTAAGATGCTTAATATATTCTAATACACTGTATGAAACATGTTAAGTTTTTATCTGTATTAACCAGCCATAATATTGTGTAAGTAGTTTGTAGTTTGATTGGCACAGCCCTTACAGTACAGTTTGTTTGAATGTTTTGTGTTTGCTGCGTATGATGCTAACAAATTACACTAACTGATTCAGATGTAATGATTCTGTTTGCACTAGAAATTGTCCCATTTGGTCTGATCCACTCAGGGACAAAAGAAGGCGAGGGAAATCTTTCATGTGGGTACACATTCATGAACATCACAGCAGTTCGGGTCATGTTACAGCGACTGGGCTGACAGATAGGATAAACTAATATCACAGCAAAGATTCCTGTCTTACAATGTTGGTTTACTGTAGGTGCATTTCGGACAAAAGTTTCTTGGTAATTCTGGTTTAGTTTGCAATGGAGGGTTTGTGTTTTTATCGATGGTGCCACTTTGTTTTTGACACGGCCCCCTGTCCTCTCAGTTTATCAGGGTTGGCCGAAGAGAGCTTACAGGAAGTCTGAGCTGTGGCCAGGCGTATCCCACGCACACAGGCAAATAAAATGAGCAGATAATACCACCTGGCCGTAATCGTGTACTGCCCCCGTCTGCAAACGTGTCTGACAACACTCTTTCTTCCAACCTGATCACCGGTCACACCTTGTCCTCCAGTCTCTTGTTTTGCTGCTTTTCCAGTGGTGCTTGCTGTAAATGTTTGTGCATGAGCACTTACAGCAAAGTGGGCAATTTGTTAATCACGTTGTCCTGACCACAATGTGTGTTGCGGAGGAGTGGTGCTGGTGAGGGCAGGATGTTCTGGTGGGAGGTAGAGTTCCTCTGTCTCTCCATCCTCAAGCACAGCTTTGTGAATGACATAACACCACCCATGGCTGTTATGTAATCCACGTCCATCCTATTTGTCTCCTCTCCGTCTCTCTATGTTCTTCAGGCTAGATGGAGGCTCATGTAATGCCAAGGGATTTGTGAACTTAAATGATTTTCTTGCATCAAGAGTGAGCTCAGTCTACTTAGTCAAAATTAAATTTGAATAGGGATCATAGTTTTAATAGTGACATTACTATGGTGCAGTGAATAAAAATAAAATAAAAAATTGACTTTTTTTTTTAATCCAGAAAGAATTAGTCACAATGGTTAATTAACAAAAAAATCTTCTCATGTAGTAAAAGCAACTGAAATTATTCAGCCAAAACAGAAAAATAGGGGTGCTCCAAACAGGATTTTTGAGGCCAATCACAGAAAGCAGTATCCTCCAATATGATCACCGATCTTTTAAAGCCTTCATTTTATCATGTGGAATTAGTTCTAGTAAGACTTCAATCATTTTCTCAGGGCCTGAATTTCATTTTTGATGCTGTGAAAAGAGATCGGTCCACTGGTTAGTCAGGATTTACCGTCCCATAGCGCAGTCACTTTACTTTTTTTTTTTTTTAATGCGCTTGGAGGAATTTATTTGCAAAATGAATTTCTATCTTCCATTCTCATTAGCCCTTCTTCGCATAAGTGAAAAACCACCTCAAGCGATCATATTTTTTATTTGTTTGTGAATTAAGGCATTTTTATTCGAAAACCCAGCTAGTTTCTTAAAATGCTTTTTCAGCATTGATTCTTTTTTTCACAGTGCAGTAGCTATTACAGTCTTTCATAGAGGTGTTTAAACGCAATAAATATAAGAAACCCATTATTCAATGTTTTTTTACTTTTGCGTTTAATTCTTAGATTGATATATTAAGTTGCTCAAACCTAGCCAAAACGCATAGCCTATGTTGACAGTGAAACGCAGTAGACTTTAATTATATGAATTTGTGGTGCAATTACTATGTTTTCGTGTCAATACATGTCCATATTTACCACAAATAATGCTTGGTTTCTTTGATTCAGCACTTGCAGCGGCTCGATTGTGCAAGTGGCAATTCCGGTGTTAACTGTTCAGTGTGCAGCTCGCTTATAGTGCAGACGCAATTTGATTTGAAGCCATTTGCGCATTTTGAGAGAAAGAGAGCGAGCATGTGCACTGATTCACTCGAGCTGTTTGTGAAATTATGTCTCGCATGAAGTTTTCAAATTGGCTACTTTATAAGTTATTTAATGAAGAAATATGAACTGTACTTCACCTTCAGCATTATAATTATTTCACCCGTGCTGGACAGAGACTAAGACCATGCCGCTGCATGTCATGCCAATCCTCTGACGGCAGGTGCATCATCAGTTTAAGATCGCTTTTTTTTGGGATCCTCCTTTATAGAGACCCCCCATCAATCATCCTAAAGCGATTATCGGCTGATTGTGATCGGCAGCCGATCAATCGGAGCACCCGACAAAATAATTTTCAGCCATAAGTGTTTTGGAGGGCTGAAATTGACCAAAACTGTTTCATCTAATTAGCTTTTTTTCAATGGCACATTTAGACTGTGAATATGTAAAAAAATTTAATTAGATACCATGGTAATGAATGATTTATCAGACTTGTACATATTGGTTTTTGCAAGATCTGTGGCGCTTCAAAGTATGGTGTTATCATAGTACATCTTTAAACAATTGAAAAGCCATGATACTTAATAGTAAGAGATGACTTATTAATATTCCACTCTCATTATTATTAATAAAGATGACCCTTACACTGACGTCCTTTTGAAAATACTTCCTTATAAACCATAAATATTTAACAACTTCTTATACACGCCATAATTTCCCATTACGCTAACAGAACTCAGCCAAATAAAGGTCACATTCTTGTGTCTTCCTCTAGAAAGTCCAGTAAAGTTCTCTTTTGTTTGCGGTTAATGTGTAGCTGTATTGTGTTGAACTCTGATACACCTCCAGGCAGCTTTGGCAGCGGGACTTGAATCCCTTCAGTTTGGCTGGGAATGGCTCGGCTACTGATCAACCAGCTCGGGCATGATAAATCCAGCTCAATGGGCTCTCCCAGTCTTTGTCTTTGATTCTCCGATTTAAGTATTCAGTGTGGCAGAAGTGAGCTACATCACTGCAGGCTGGTATATGTGAACTGGAGGCAGTAGAGTCACATGGTTTCTCCTCACCAGTCAGACATCTGTGTTTGAGCGGGCGTAGGTGGCCCTGCTCTCAAACGGGCTGCTGGCAGATGGCGTTTTGTTGGAGTACTGAGGACTCCAAAGTGGGTATGACTGGGAGAACTACATTGCACCTGGTTTAGTCAGACCTAGACCTCCATGGTATCTCTTATTTTTTTTATTTTATTTTTTTCTTCTCTGCATTGACTGCACTACGCCGTTCCATTAAAATACATGGATTATGGTGTTTTGGAATGATACCAATCCCTGAAACCTTGGCATTAATTCAAAATTTCCAAAAAAACTTCATTTTGCCTTAAAATTAAAATTGCAAAATCTGGACTTATCATATTTTTGTCTATAAATCAATTTATTTATTGACATTTAGATTGAAATCTCCCGTTTTTTTTTTTTTTTTTATATATTAGAAAAAAAAAATCATTACAAACGTAAAGTCATTACAAATGATTACAAATCATTTCAATTCTAGATGAGTTATTTCTTTTGAGCAACAGCACAATGATACCAAATTTGCACAGTGCTGGTTCCATATCTTTCATTAAATTGAAATCCTATGGCTTTTCTTTAAATTTTAGTATATATTGTATATTGCACATCTCCTAGTATGAAGTATAAAATCAGCCTTAAAATCACTGTTATTGGTTGCCGAAAGCATTTTTAAAATAGCCGAAATATATAATAAACGGGCAGGGGAAATTAGCTTTTGTGAATGACATCTGTTCAAATTCTGTTGACATCTGTGGACTTGGATTCAATAGAGCTTTAGTCATGACCTTTTCTCAAATCACTGTTTATGACTGGTGACCTGAAGCTCACAGTATTACCCTTTTCATGTAATATGCCACTTTTTGAGTGATTACATGTCTATATGTATTACTATATGAATTTCCTCCCACTCTTTAAATTCCCACTCACGTGTTCCAGCAGCATCTAGCAGTGGAGTGCCGATAGAAAGCTTGTGAAAGTGTTAATCAGCAGAGATAGAATCCAGCAACTGAATGTGTGTTATGTGCAGTCTGAACACAAGATGAGTCATCGGCAGGCCAACAGTGTGCTCTATTCTCAGGGGTGTTACAACACCACCACACAATGAGCAGTGTAGGCTTTGCCTAAAACACATCACCCTTAGAAGATGCATACAGTTTATAGGCACATGTATATGCTTTAAAACATAATAGGATTTTTCCATTAGCTTTTTGATCACTGCAAAAAATAAGGTCTATGACCAGCAAAAGATTTATTGAAGTTTTGTTCATGATAAAATTCACTAACCATTCCAACTCATGAATTCTAAAGCCTAAATACAGTAGGCAGAAGTAAAAAGCTAAACATAGGCAATATTGAACTACAGCATATTCACACGAGTTCAATTAGTCTTTTTTTTAAATAACATTTTCCCTGAAAATTTGAGTTAGAATAGTATGCAAGAGCGTGATGTAGAAGCACAATGGGGCTGTGAAAGCGGACTAGTGAGTAGATGAGTTAAGCCCCTTTCACACTGCACGTCCGACCCGGCATATTGCCGGAACATTGCCAGGTCGCCTTCTGTGTGAAAACAACCACGTCCCGGGATTGATTCCGGCATTGAACCCGGGTTGGGGACCTAGTAACATTGCCGGGTTCAACCCGGGACGAGCGCTGTGTGAACAAAAGCCAGATCTAATGCCGTGTCGAAGTGATAACGCGTGACTGTTTTACCGGCTGTTTTGAAGGAAGATCAACGTTCGCAACGAAAAAATACGTGCAAACTGTAATGAAGCTGAGATTAGTTAGTTCCTCACTTTCCGCGCAGACACCGAGATCGCTCGCTTGCTTCAGTGAAAGTATAACGTGTCTAACGTTTTCGACTCGTGCATTACACGTCATGCCCTGATGTCACGTGTCGTTACGGGATCTTTACGGGTTGTGTGTGAAAGCACGCACATATCCCGGGTAATCACTGGCAGTGTGAAAGTGCAAAATTTAGCAACCCGGGAACAATAGCCAGAACACTTTACCTGTGTAATGGCACTGTGAAAGGGGCATTAATGTCACAGTGCTTAGGTTAGACGACATATTGACTTTATCAACTTTGAGGGATAGACTTAGAGTCTTTACAATGGCACACGCTGTATAAAGTTCCTAGATTACATAATTTTACAGAATAACTCACAAATTAATTAAACTCCGTAGCCACTTCTTAGCCACCACCCATTTTGAGAGTAAACGGGGTTTTTTTATGTTGTAGAATAAAACATCAAAATCTTTGGTTTCTTGCAGTAATTCATGCGTGATTGCAAGCATTCAAAGTTACAGCTTCATTTACAGTATTGTTCAAAATAATAGCAGTACAATGTGACTAACCAGAATAATCAAGGTTTTTCGTATATTTTTTTATTGCTACGTGGCAAACAAGTTACCAGTAGGTTCAGTAGATTCTCAGAAAACAAATGAGACCCAGCATTCATGATATGCACGCTCTTAAGGCTGTGCAATTGGGCAATTAGTTGAATTAGTTGAAAGGGGTGTGTTCAAAAAAATAGCAGTGTGGCATTCAATCACTGAGGTCATCAATTTTGTGAAGAAACAGGTGTGAATCAGGTGGCCCCTATTTAAGGATGAAGCCAACACTTGTTGAACATGCATTTGAAAGCTGAGGAAAATGGGTCGTTCAAGACATTGTTCAGAAGAACAGCGTACTTTGATTAAAAAGTTGATTAGAGAGGGGAAAACCTATAAAGAGGTGCAAAAAATGATAGGCTGTTCAGCTAAAATGATCTCCAATGCCTTAAAATGGAGAGCAAAACCAGAGAGACGTGGAAGAAAACGGAAGACAACCATCAAAATGGATAGAAGAATAACCAGAATGGCAAAGGCTCAGCCAATGATCACCTCCAGGATGATCAAAGACAGTCTGGAGTTACCTGTAAGTACTGTGACAGTTAGAAGACGTCTGTGTGAAGCTAATCTATTTTCAAGAATCCCCCGCAAAGTCCCTCTGTTAAAAAAAAGGCATGTGCAGAAGAGGTTACAATTTGCCAAAGAACACATCAACTGGCCTAAAGAGAAATGGAGGAACATTTTGTGGACTGATGAGAGTAAAATTGTTCTTTTTGGGTCCAAGGGCCACAGGCAGTTTGTGAGACGACCCCCAAACTCTGAATTCAAGCCACAGTACACAGTGAAGACAGTGAAGCATCGAGGTGCAAGCATCATGATATGGGCATGTTTCTCCTACTATGGTGTTGGGCTTATTTATCGCATACCAGGGATCATGGATCAGTTTGCATATGTTAAAATACTTGAAGAGGTCGTGTTGCCCTATGCTGAAGAGGACATGCCCTTGAAATGGTTGTTTCAACAAGACAATGACCCAAAACACACTAGTAAACGGGCAAAGTCTTGGTTCCAAACCAAAAAAATTAATGTTATGGAGTGGCCAGCCCAATCTCCAGACCTTAATCCAATTGAGAACTTGTGGGGTGATATCAAAAATGCTGTTTCTGAAGCAAAACCAAGAAATGTGAATGAATTGTGGAATGTTGTTAAAGAATCATGGAGTGGAATAACAGCTGAGAGGTGCCACAAGTTGGTTGACTCCATGCCACACAGATGTCAAGCAGTTTGAAAAAACTGTGGTCATACAACTAAATATTAGTTTAGTGATTCACAGGATTGCTAAATCCCAGAAAAAAAAAAATGTTTGTACAAAATAGTTTTGAGTTTGTACAGTCAAAGGTAGACACTGCTATTTTTTTGAACACACCCCTTTCAACTAATTGCCCAATTGCACAGCCTTAAGAGCGTGCATATCATGAATGCTGGGTCTTGTTTGTTTTCTGAGAATCTACTGAACCTACTGGTAACTTGTTTGCCACGTAGCAATAAAAAATATACTAAAAACCTTGATTATTCTGGTTAGTCACATTGTACTGCTATTATTTTGAACAATACTGTACATATTCACCCAATTGCATAGTTCTCACAGTCTTGCCATCTAGTGGTTGGAGGAATAAGTTGCTTTAATCCAAGCCATCTTTTTATAGTCATAATTTCATTAAAAGTACACACTTAACCATTAAAGAGAGAATGTTATGACAAGTGTAGTTAATGTTTCTGTCATTTTCTTGTGTTTTTCTTTTAAAAGTAGAGGGTCTGCCTCAGGTCTTCTATTTTGGACCCTGTGGGAAATACAATGCCATGGTTCTGGAGTTGCTCGGCCCCAGTCTTGAGGATCTCTTTGACCTGTGTGACCGAACGTTCTCCCTCAAGACCGTCCTGATGATCGCCATTCAGCTGGTGAGTGCACAGGCCCTCTGAGAAGCTGCTGTAGGTTAAGAGCAGCGTGGCACCTGGGTGAGAAGTGCTTGCATATCGTTTGATGATGGTTTGCAATCTAAGTGTGTAATGTGAGTCTTGTGTTCAATTTCCCTAGATTTCCCGCATGGAGTATGTGCATTCTAAAAACCTCATCTATAGGGATGTGAAGCCAGAGAACTTCCTCATTGGTCGACAAGGAAACAAGAAGGAGCACATCATTCACATCATAGACTTTGGCCTTGCGAAAGAATACATTGACCCAGAAACCAAAAAACACATTCCTTACCGGGAGCACAAGAGCCTTACCGGCACAGCTCGATACATGTCTATTAATACACACTTAGGGAAAGGTAAGTGTTAGATACCTCCCTAGTCTGATCTTAAAATGGACTTAACGTTAAATTTAGAATGTCACTATCCTCACGCTTTATGTGGCTTCTTGATTGGCTGTTTAATAGGGTTGGGAATCATGAACCAGTTCTTTTAAAGAAATACCTACTGTAGAATGCAAGAATTATGGGTAAACGCAGAAGCTCAAATGCATGTGCTTGATACACAAGATCAAACCTCATTAGTTCATCAAGCAAGCATAGTTGTTCCAAATCTTTGTTGCATGGATTCTAACAGGATCGACAAAAATGGTTCTGTAGATGAATGGAATCTTTTTTATTGTTTCGGTCAATTATTTGGTCAACTCATGGCATAATGAATTTTATTAATATTATCAACGATCAATATATTAATAGTTAAGCAAATCAAATCTGAACCAGATTTGTTATTGTGTACATGTAACTATTTTATTTACTTTTTTTAGAGCAAAGTCGGAGGGATGACCTTGAGGCTTTGGGTCACATGTTCATGTATTTCCTCCGGGGTAGTCTCCCTTGGCAGGGACTAAAAGTATGTTGAAGTAGCACGTTCGAGCCAATAAAAATATTGCCAATTTACTTCTTGAAAATGAGACGTTGTTGTTTTGTGCTTTGCAGGCTGACACGCTGAAAGAACGTTACCAGAAGATTGGGGACACAAAGCGTAACACTCCCATTGAGGTTCTCTGTGAGAATTTTCCTGGTGAGACCCCCATCAAGTACTTCACTTGTAATCAGCTAATCTTAAAGTCAACATAAAATCAGATTTGACCGCATTTACACTTTTCATGCACATTCCTGGTCTTGTGTGCAATTCAGAAGTGCACAGTACGCCAAAGGAAATATCAAGTTTCTTTATAATAGGGATGTGCAAGACTACTCGACTAAATGATATGGCTTCTGCTTCAGAATACTGTCATGTTAATGATACTTTAAAAAAATATGTTGTTTATATATATCTGGAGTTCAAATCTGTATTTTATATTGCCTTAAAGCTTGAATGCAGTAATTTTCTCATAACTCACGGCAGGTTCAGAGAAATGTCCACTTGTAGGTTAAGCAAGTTTTAGTATATGCTTGAGATAAGGGACAATACAGTTATGAAATTTTATACCAGTTTAAAAGGGAAACATGAATGCTTACTGGACAAAAACAGATCCTATACTTAACACTACACTACACGCTTTTCTTGTAATTTTGCTCCTGTCATATGTATATTTACTTTATAAAAGGCTTATGTTTTACTTATTGGTCAATGACTATTAAATCAGTTGAATTTAATAAATAAACTCGCACACTGGCCACTTTTTTGGTATAGCTGTTCAACTTCTCTCACTGCTGTCAGCTAAGAACTGAAACTGAGGCTGCAATTTTGGCCTCACCAAAATTGGACAATAGAGGATTGAAAAAAGCTTGTCTTGTCTGATGATTCTTGATTTCTGCTGTGACATTCAGATGGTATAGTCAAAATTAGGCAGAAACAACATGAAAGCATGCATCCATCCGGCCTTGTAACAATCGTTCAGGCTGCTGCTGGTTGTGTAATGACCACTGTGAGCCCCTTAGTACCAATTGACCATCCATTTAAATGCCACAGTCTGTGTTGTTCACAAATTCTGAGTATGGGTTACCATACATTGCCACGTCATGTACTTTCACTTTAAATTGAACGTAGCCTACATTAATCATAATGTTAGGCACGCACATTGTGTCTGTGTGTGTGTGTGTGTGTGTATATATATATATATATATATATATATATATATATATATATATATATATATATATATATATATATATATATATATATATATATAATGGCTTATTTTTCAGTGGCATTCAGTATAGCAGGGATAGGCAACTCCGGACCTGGAGGGCCACTATCCTGCAGAGTTTAGCTTCAGCCCTCATAAAAACTCACCTGCCTGTATCTATCTAGTAATCCCGAAAACACTGATTGCCTTGTTCAGGTGTGTTTAATTAGGGTTGGTGCTAAACTCTGCAGGATAGTGGCCCTCCAGGACTGGAGTTGCCTACCCCTGCAGTATAGGATTTGACTATTTGATTCATAAATATTAGGGCTGGGATAAACTATTATTTTTTAAACGATTAATCTAGCGATTATTTTTTTTTTCGGTGTATCGATTAATCTAACGATTATTATTTTTTCCAGACCGATTTGATTTCGATTATCTCCCCATTAAATCACTACTAACAATTTATACATGTTGATTTACATATCTGAATGAAAAAAACATGAATTCCTTAACATTGTTCCATATGTTTATTGCTCTTAAAATTACAAAATAAAAGACTGACTAAGAATGCATTACTTTGCACTTGTATAGAGATAGCATTCAATAAAACCTTGAAGCCTTGAAAACACATAGCTTACTGAAACAAGCTTACTGAACACATAGGGCCTAGCTTACTGAAAAAAAGTTATTCTTTCAGATGAAAATAACAACAACTTGATGTCTAGCATTCAATAAAAAAGGTCACCCAAAATACTTGTTTAGAGCAATTGAAAGAATACAGTAACCAATGTAAACTTGAGGGCTTTAAGCTAATACAGAGAGTGCTTTTCCAAAAAATAAAATAATTTAACCGTGGGAGCCAGCAGCCTGTCATGGAGAAAAGAAAAATCTCCTAATGCTCCACGTGAAACTTTGGCGTTCCGCCCTTTTTCTATCGTGTCTAATGATTTTAGTTAATATGCATGAGGGGGAGAGAGAGAGAGAGAGCAAGGCAGCACTCGTGTAGTTTGAAGACTGTGAGTGCGCGAGCGCGCGTGAAACTTTGGTGTTTCGCCCTTTTTCTATCGTGTTTAATGATTTTGATTAATATGCACAAGGGAGAGAGAGAACAAGAAGTGCTCATGTTGTTTGAAGACTGTGAGTGTGCGCGCTCAGCCGGGGCTCTCTCTCATATTTTGCGTCACCATATTTTTTGCGTTGACGTCATCGATGACCTCGATGCGTTGTCCCAGCCTTAATAAATATCTATTATAAATAGATTGCATATAAACATTTTCTTCTTGGAGTTTGGCCAGGTTTTATGAAATGAAAACCTGGCTTTGCAGTCAGCATTTACAAACACTTGTGGGGTCATCCTCACATTACCAAGTACAATGTAAAGTGTCAGATGGAGTTGTGTAAAGCACCATGCCACTGGACTCTGGAGCAGTGAAAACATGTTCTGTGGAGTTGACTGTTGACTGGGGGTTTGTTAGACTAGTCGACTAGTTGGTTACAAAAGTTCAGGCATTGCACACAGCTTCGTACTTCGTAAGCCGTTACCCAAATGCAGTAACTTTTTCAGCAACCATGTGGAAAACAGCACATCACATTGCAGAAATAAAATGGATTGTTGAAGCCTGTCATATGTTGACTTTAAGACCTTTGCTCTTATTTATTGATTACAGTCATTGTAACTTTTTCCTCCTTTGTGTTTTCAGAGGAGATGGCCACCTATCTACGCTACGTCCGGCGGTTGGATTTCTTTGAGAAGCCAGATTACGAATACTTGCGGACCTTGTTTACGGAGTTGTTTGAACGAAAAGGATATACCTTTGATTACTCTTATGACTGGGTTGGCAGACAGATTGTGAGTCAACGTCATCTTCGTAAAGAATTTATGCCTTCCACTCACACTAGCCCTATTCTAGCACCTCACTACATAGGTCATATCCATAATTTAACCTGCCTTGAAACAGTTTACATGGGTAGCAACTCATATCCTCAGTGAACTCCAATAAATTGTGATGTTAGCATGTACAGTAGCTTAGCTAATAATAATTCTGTTAGCATAAAAATTAATTACCATTTGTAATAATTTTTCCTCAGACTGAATATTCAGTGTAATGTACATTGTAATGTGTAGAGAATAGGAGTGGGAATCACAAGGTACCTCATGATACGATACGATACATGGCTCACGATATCGATAATATCACAATACAGCAATTCTGCGATAATAAATATATTGCTAGACAATCCTATAATGATACATCATGATATCTGTCTATAAAAAACAAAATGCCTGTAAAAAAAAAAATTAAGTGCAGGCTCTCTATATTCAAGTACAAACTGCAAAAAATCTGCAAAAATTTAAATTCTATGATCTTTTACTCACTCAAGTTTCTTCTGTTGAATGTGAAATTTATTTTGAAGAATTTGAGTAACCAAGCAGTTGCTGGTCCCCAGTGACTTCTATAGTATTTTTCTCCTTTTTTTTAAGTTAATGGGGACCAGCAACTGATGCTCAATGTCATTTGGCATTCAGCACAATAAATAAATTAATACAGGCATGCATCCCTCAGGCACGGTTTACTTTCACTTTAGACATAACCAACAGTGTTTATATGTAAATCTCATGTGTTTTTGACAGTATTCAGGCCTGTTCACACCAAGAGCAATAACGGTAGCACTTTATTTTACAGTCCTGTTCCTCATGTACATACTATGTACTTATTATAGTAATTACAATAACTATGTAATAACTAGGTACTAACCCTGAACCTACCCCTAAACCTAACCCTACCCCATGTAGTTACCTTGTATTACCAGAACTTTCTTAGATAAATACACTGTAAGTACACTATAAGTACATGTTAGTTCACGTACTGTAAAATAAAGTGCAACCGCAATAACTATAAAGATAATTATATTAGCGTCCACACCAGCGAAAAATATCATCTGTTTATTTTAAGCACACATGGGTTTGCTGCTTTAAATTCTCAAGCTTGTTACAGCAGGATGGATTGTGATTAGCTGTCAATTTTTTTATCGTTCATCAGCTGGAAAAAAATAATTATTCTGAAACGAATTCCAACGATATGGTTTCATTGTGCCTTTATGATATTGTTGTGGTGTGGACTGCTATTCTTTGATATTGCAAATGATTTTTAGAGCTATATCTTTATTGTTATCTTTATAGTTATCGTGCTTGGTGTGAACGGGCCTTTAGCGAAATCAGATGCGAAAGTTCACTTAGTCCAGTAATCAGGTGCTGTTTGACAGTCTTTTTAGTGTATGCGCTCAGGAAAAAACTACGTCAGAACAGCATGCAAATTCAATGTTTAATTTGCAAGGCTTTAAAGCACATGCAAATGACGCAGTTTTTGCGTACTCTGTCAAATTATTTTGTCCTAAAAATGGTATAAAAGCTGAGGTAGGCCCAGACTTTGGAATTAAACATGGCTAGGGCATCTATTATTTTACTCGCACTGTTTTCTGCCATCCCGTTAAAAAGTCTATTAGACTTATGTTTACGTTTCCCTCATTCATGTGTTGAGCGCCACCCTGAGAAGCCATGAAGTAGAGACACTGGGAGCAGGGAAATCCATTTAGCACGGAGAAGGACAATTATATATTTCCATAATATATCTTGTCTCACCCCTATTAGAGAATACATAAAAAGTGGCTAAAAATTACCCACTTCTGCAAGACAGTGTAATGTTGCTGCATATATTTGTCAGATGCAGAGCTAGCTCACTTTACACTAATGTTATGTGTTTTGGTGTGTCTTTGTCAGCCCACACCGGTGGGGTCGGTCCACGTGGACTCAGGGGCATCTGCCATCACGCGTGAGAGCCATGCACACAGAGACAGACCCTCCCAGCACCAGCCCTTAAGGAATCAGGTAATCTTCCGCTGCTCATTAAGAAAGCTAATGATTGGTGAACTTTGTCTTTAATACGAGAACAGAAAGAGAAAATGCCCTATGTTCACGTTTCAGTTCACACAACCATTTATTAAAAGTAAATCATATATAGCCTATACCTAATGGGTCAATCTTACAAAACAAGTCTGGGTCATTTTTCACTTCGTAATCACCACATGCAAAATTGCATATATTTTAATGAGTTTTGATTTAATTTTAGAGTGAAATTATGGCCTAGACATGTTTTCATGGCATTTTCTCAAGAATGCTGAACAGAGACGTGGTGGAGGTGGAGTTGATTTTAGAGGGTTTCTGCAGCAGTACATACAGCTTTAATCAAAATCATTAGACTCACTCGTTCAGCAGCTGGCTGCGACAGCATGCACTGCTTTAGCATATCATGGCTCAGAGTGCATGCTTGGAATAGAAGTTCATAAAACTATGTGCAGTATTTCTGCGTATATATGTCTGGAGACTTTTTGTATTGATTCATTTGCAAGTTTCTTTAAAGTGCTTTTTCTGCCTCTCTCTTACGTTTGCAAGAGCAAATCCGCTTTGCACATTTCACAAACGTGCCCTGTTTCAAACTCATCTGCTCGAGCAAAAATTTAATTTTGGCTCAGAAGAGATTTTCGCAGAAGTTTTTGAATTTGGAACGCACTCAAATTAGTGCTCGCATTAGGTCAAGGATTAAAGTCAACCAAAAATCATATTTTTCCTTTTTGTTGGTTTTACAAAGACAGGGTGAGATAATGAAGTGATGACTGCTTTCATTTCTGGCTAAATTGTTCTTTTAAGATGTCTTGACTATATATTTACAGTGATTTGAATCCAGTGTATATCTATATTCTTATACGGTAATTCTTGTGAGGGAAGAGGAGTGCAGAAATATTTAGAAATCCTTGGCTGAAAGACACATGCCTCATCATCAGTTTGGTGGAGGTTCTAGTGTTTTGGGAGTCGGTTTAGAGGGCACCGCATCACTGATTGGGGCACATCGAGACCTTTTCACAGTAGCACAAATTTTGCCACAAAAGTCTTAAATTAATGGAATGCATTTCTATAGACTTGCCGATTATTTATTGGGTTTAGCAGGTCAATTTGTTTGATCCTTGATGCGATCGTGGACAGCAACGCAAAGTTGATTTGGTCCTAATTTTATTAAATTGTGTTTTCAAATGTAAATCAATAAAATTATCAAATACATTATTAATGATTTTCAGTTTTGTTCAAGGTAATTAAATCAAAGGTTTTTTAATAATTCAGTATGGTATTTAAAGTGATAGTTCACCTAACAATTTACATTTCGTAATTTACTTATGTTGTTCAAAACCTGTATTAATTTCTTTCTTCTGTTGAACCCAAAATATATTTTGAAAAATGTGGGTAAACAAATGGTTGTTGGTAACCATTAACTTCCATAGTGTTGTCATCTTAATGTTTTAATTACATTTTTATTTATTGAACAAATATATATTTTATCAAAATAAAAAAAATTGAACAAGCATTAACTTTAATATTATATGAAACATTACTTTAGATATAAATAGAAATGTATAGTATTTGTATCCATACTGAGTACCTTTTGCCCCATGCTAAAGAACCTTTTACTCCAAGGCCATCTATTAAATGTGTACAGTTTGTTTTCCCATAAAATTAAGTGCTTCATTAATGTTCAGGAAAAACATACAGTGGACAAAAGTAATGAGACACAACTCTTAATAATTGAATTCATATATATATATATATATATATATAAGACTCTAAAAAATCTCATCTTAAACTGAATGGATAAATAAAGTTATTAATGTCAATCCTACCAGTAAATGCAAAAGCGAATTCATATTTTCCACGATATTTTTCACATTAGCCCTGTATCGTGCCCACCACAAAACACTTTCACATTTCCCACTAGTTATGCACCGGAGGGTTGTACTGAGCTGAATTTCAGAAATTAAATTTAGATTTGTGTGTTCTTTTCTCATTGTTTCTCCTGTCTGACTGAATATGTTGAGGTCCCTGTTAATGGCGTCTTGATCACTTAAATGGCAGATTAATATGACCCATCTGGTTGTATTGTATGCAGTGCGTAGCTGTGGAATTCTTTAGTTCTCTTAGTTATTGAAATTATGCTGTCAGATATTCCAATTCGATCTCAGTGTTGGATTCCGGATTTGCTGCATGTAGTGTCCACTTGGCATTCAACAGCTTTCAGAAAGTTTTCTCTTCATGTCTCTGTGTTTGTTTTGTGGTGTTTGCTTTTTGATTTGATTGGACGACTGGTCCACAGTCACTAATGCCGTTTCCTGGCTTTGACTGGCTCTTGTTTTTTCTTGTTGATTTCCATTCCTGCATTGTGCTGCATGCCACCTGGCCTCACTCCGCCTGCTCTCGCTCACTCACCACACCTCCCCCCTCCTGCGCCTCCTCCTGCACCTCCTCCATCCACGCAGACGGCCATCTCCGACCGCAGAGGAGCTTGGGAGGTACAGCCCAACCGTCAGACAAACTCCTCATACCTGACCTCGCACCTGGCAGCGGACAGGCACGGAGGCTCAGTGCAGGTACAGCTTCACCCCTCGCTCGACTCCTCATCCTGTGTGCGCTCGTGTCTACAACCATCTGCAGCAGCACGCCCCACCTGCTCTCACACTTCACTAGAACACTTCCTCTATGAGTTCCCCTTTTTGCAATTTTTATTCTTATTAAAAAGAAAAAAAAGTAGTAATGCTGCGCTTCATTCAAAGTTGAATGTGATATAATCCAACTTAACATTTCTGAATTCCAACCGTATAGCATTCAGTTGTTTAAGAGTGTTGTCAAGTAGCAGTTCTATTGGAATTTTCCAAGTAGGAGGTTGGAAATGTGACATTTTCATATTCTATCACTTTTCCAAGTATGAGGGTGTAAATTCCAATTTATTGAGTTGAATGAAACACAGCATAAGTAGTCACACAGAGTCTGAGATTATCAGGAAAATATGATGTAACCCCTGTTGTACGGGGTACGGTACACATTGCACAATTCAAAGCGTTGTGATGCATGTATTTGATTGAAACAGTGACAAACCTGCAGATTCACCACCTTGAGCTGCTTGCTTCACTTTTATCCTGTAGGTGCCTCAGAAGCGACACAGAAATGGCTTCTTTATTCATTGGAGGAAATTATATAATATCTAAAGATATATTAGATGACAAAATAATAAACCAAATTGTATTAGATTAAGTGTGTCTTAAGTGTACAAATACTTTTGCTAGCTGAAATAAAATATTATTTTTTGTGTTTTATTTCATTAAATGTTTATCATTGTCTTTCTAGTAACAAAAATGTTATTTTATGATTTTAGAGAATTTTTATCCGTTCTGTATATTAATGTATCTGGTGAGACTATAACGTCAAAAATAGAACATTAGTTTTTAAATGCATGGATAGCATGGATATCATAATCTGGTTATATTGGTTAATGTTGAAGTCAGTCAAAGGATTTTTTTTGTTTTTTGTTTTTTTATTGATTGCAAAATCATTTTTAATGAAGCATTTAAATATTCCAGGTTAATATCAGGTTGAATAATCAACATACAATGAGCAAACAGTGTATTATTGTGAAAAATATTGTGTTTTTTTTTTTTTTCAATTTAAATAGTGAAATGATTTTCAGTGGGAATAAAGTTTAAGTTGTATTTAACCAGGAATTAATGACCAGCCACTAAATCCTCTTTCAGATGAAAGTATGGTAGTAAATGATATTCCTCAATGACTGCCTTCCAATAGTTACTTGCACAGATACACAGTTCTGTAAGGAATTTCTGTAGATGAAATGACTGATCTAAATAAAATAGCGTTTTTACACTGAGGCTACCCAATACTTTTATTGTATTTTTATTTTAATTAATTCATTACTTTTTGCCACAGGTGATGAGCTCAACTAATGGTGAACTGAATGCAGATGACCCACTGGCGGCCCACTCGAACGCACCAATCACAGCGCAGGCAGAGGTGGAGGTGGTGGAAGAGGCCAAGTATGTGCACATGGCTTCTCTCAGGTTTCTGTCTCTAATTGATGCAAGCTGTCCTTTAGCACTCTGGGTTTTTACATGATTTCACCCCTGCCCTCATCGGTCCATTTCCATCCGCTCCAGTGCTCTGTGTCTCCAAATTGTTTAATGGAACATTACATTTTCATTTAAATTCAAATAGAAAACAGTTCTTTTAAATTGTAAAAAATATTTCACAATAATATTGTTTTTACTGTATCTTTTATCAAGAAAATACAGCCTTGCTGAGGATAAGAGACTTCTTTCAAAAACATGAATCTTAATTCCAAACTTTTGACTGGTAGTTTACATTTTTAACTATGACATTTTGGAAGGCAGCTGTCGAAATTCAGGTACAATTTTACACTCATTAGTTTCCTATTCTTCTATACATGCAATTGAGTTTCAGTCATACAAAACACCCTGTCTGATATAATTTGTAACACTTATTCTTGTAGTTCTTTGATATCTTAAAAAGCACTCTGTCTTTGATTTATTTGATGCACAGACTTGAAAGTAATACAGACAGCAGCTGCCTTTATCAATTAACAGGATTGCACAAACACACAAGGTCGCCATGGTTATCGAAGGGTATTAATGCTCACCAGAGCTCTTTCTTCTAATCTCTCTGATCCTTTCTCCTTTGCATTTCCTTCTTTTCTTGAATTATAGCAACCTGTCTACTGCTTTATCATTGTTACATATCATTATTTAAATATTAAGCCTGAAATGTTGGAACACTGCCACTTGTCTACTTCACACAATGTTACATTAAATGGAAAGTTCATCCAAAAATGAGAATCATCATGCACAGTTCACACAATCATCAGATGGGTTTTTCAAGGGCTTCACACTATTAGTGTTCGGCTTCTGTTTCATGTCCTATGCTTAGCTCATGATTGTTCCTTCCAACTAGAGGAGCAAATGAGATACTTATTATTTTACTCTTTATTTTTTATATAAAAAAAAGAAAAATTATATTTTTTACATCATATAGAAAACGTCTTTTGTGAGATTAGGTACAACAATTCTTATTCTATTTTCTGAGAAAGGACACTAGCATTAAAATTACTTTAATAAGATGAAAAATGGCATTATCACTTTTCCAGTGAGATACATTCAATTTTCTATGTAGTAAAAAAAAAAATATATATATATATAACTTTAAACCACAAATGTTAAAACTCATGTCACGTGTCTCTAAATCCTGTGAGCTTTAAAATATTAAAAGTTCATAGCTAATATTGGAGTTGAATAACTAAGGACACTTCATCTAATCTCATTTAATTTCTATATCTCACGTACGTATATTATCATTACTGAGTGGCACATTTAAAACGGTGTTGTTATCTTAGCTTTGGTTTAAAATTCTGATTGGAGGAGCTGCATTTGAAGCTGTAAAAGTCAAAACCTGTTGAATGCTGCATTGTGTGACTGTCCAGGTCATAAAATCAGAAATTATATCTTATTTACCTATACTTAAACATATTGCAATTTGCAACATATAAAACATATTTAAGTCTTATTTTTTCAAATTTGTTAGATTTCTCTCTAATCTATCATTGTTTTAGTGTTGATGCACATATAGCGATAGCCACTTTCTGAATATTTAAGAAAAAAATTAGTTAAGATGCTACATACATTTAGCTTGAGTAGTTTTTATTTTAAATTAGATTGTATAATTTAATAATAATCCCAATTGAAACCAAAACAACGTTCTGACTAACTATTTGTATAGTACATAAAACAGCAGATGACGCTTGAATGAGACACAGATTCACTCTCTGACAGCAGGTGCATACCGCAGCAGATACAGCGTTTTCTTGGTTACCACTGTAAACAAAGCAGGGCTGTGCTTCAAGTGTTAGTTCTTCCAAAAATGAAAATTAAGCCATACATTACTCACCTTGAAGTCATCCTAGTTGTATATGACTTCCTTCTTTCAGACAAATCCAGGCAGAGTCATTTAAAAAAATGTCTTTGATCTTTCAAACATGTTTGAAGCAACTCAGCGGATGTTGCACTTCCAATCAGTCCATGAGAAGTTTAATAAAAAGCTCATCCATTGAAAACAGTGTCTTGAACGGCTCAGGTGGGTGAACAAAGGCCTCCTGTAGTGAATCGAAGCAGATTTAAAAGAAGAATATCCATATTCAAAATTTAATAATCACTTTAATCTAGCTTGCACTCACAGTTTTAAAACAGAAGCAGTTCTTGGAGCATGAAGTATGGAGGTCAGCTTTGATCATGCGCCGGTGAGTCTCGTGTAAACCAGCGTTTGTTAACGGGAGCAAAGGAACGTCTCAAGATACAAATGTAACCATGGTTCCCTGAGTAGGGAACAAGACTGCATCCTCTAGGGGTCGCTATGGGGAACACCTCATCGTGACCAGTGTCAGAAGCATACATTGAAAAAACACCAACGTGAGAACACATCAGTCACTTCTTTGTCTGAGGGGATGCCATGCTGAGGGGAGTGCAGGCCAGAATCATGCCAAATACTAAGTACCAACTCTACCATTTCCATGGGAGTTGCCCCTGGGACGTTTAGAAAGCTATCTGTGACAGTACCCCTTACGGCCAAAGACCTAGGCTACATACCCAACTTATTTGTTAGGGCCTCGGCCCTGGGTAGAGCTGAAGGCTTGGAATCAGGAAAGATTCCTTTAAAGGGATACGGCTAAGAATCTAGCATTTTATAGACGGTTTCAACGGCATCAACATAAACAAACGTTAATGCGCATGAGCGCTTTTGTGGACCTAACTTAACTTCCGGTAGACTCCAAATAGAATCAATAACAACAGTCAAGTCCCTCTAGAGTAGATATTTTTTGATTACAAACAAAATATGTTTGTTGCGTGGATCAGGCGGACTTAATGAAAATGCAAATTCATTCTTTTCCAGCAGGAGATGTTTTAAAGCATAGACATAAAGCGCGAGAAATAGAGGTTACCCCAGTAACAGCTGTAAACAAAGCAGAGCTGGTATGCTCATACGCTGCTATATCAGGCATATAAAATGCAATTCTTCCTTCAGAAATACAGCGATATAAAAACAACTGTGCCTCGTTTTGATATTTAAACATAAATGTAAGGAATTATTATTATTTAACGTGCAGTACGTTACGTAATGTTACGTTACTCATGTTTATTTAACTAAGCCTTTTTGAAAATCGATCAGTTTTAAAATTGTGGCGAGTCTCCAAAAATAAATAAATGTATGGGAAACACATCCCGCAGCACAACCACCTGAGCCCAACTTCAGTTTACTCATCACCTTGCCTTTAACTGCGTTTGTAGATGGCACCGCAGCCAGACCGATAAACACAACACAGACCGGAAGTTAACTTAGGTCCAGGCGCGTGCGCCCGATGAAACCGTCTATACTAAGTCTTGCCTGTTACACAGGGGCAAACGCTAGCTTTCGCATAAGCTTGGTGAAGGAGCGGTCTCAACAGATCTCTAGTAGCAACACCCTGTTAAGATAGGTATACGAGGATACATAGGTGGCGTGCACACTTACGATAGCATGGATTTTCAAATACTGTTCTAAGGAGGGGCTCTCGTGGCACTCCGATAGAGCAGCTCATGGATACAGTATGTATGAGAGTCATCAACTCTAATTGAGAAGGCTCAGCCTCAGGTTCAGGGAGGACGCAGTTCGAAGTTCCCTTGAAATGGAAGCCAAGTGTCCTTACTTTAGCAAAGGAAAACATGTCTCCTCTTGGCTTATATTGAAATCCTCTGACATTCTTTACAAATCTTCATTTTTTACTTCTAATTAATGACTGTTTGTTTATATCTCTCTGATGCTTTCCGCTTGCGTCACTTCTGAGCTTTGCATCGGCAAAGCTGACCTCATACGTTATTCCCCCGGGAACTGCTTCATTTAAAACAGTGAGCACAAGCTAGATTAAAGTGATTATTATGGTTTGAATATGTATATTTTTCTTACGCTTTTCTATTAAACTTTTCATGAACCGATGCAGTGCAACACCTGCTTGAAAGATCAAAGACAATTTTTTTTAAAAACTCCAAAGAAGAAAGTCATATACACCTAGGATGACTTCAGGGTGAGTAATTTATGGCGTAATTTTCATTTTTGTCTGAACTAACCCTTTAAACACTGCTTTAATATGTATTATAAAGAGACAAGATGAAAAGAAAATACTACTTCAACTTAACCTTCATCAAAACATTCATCCCCTAATTCAGTATTTAGGATTTTCTGCTACAGTATTTTCTCCTCTTTGCATCTGTCTTCAGCGTCTCTGAATTCGTTAACGGCTGTTTGCTGACTTCGTTACAAATTACATTTTGAAACTGTGAAATTCTCAAATCGCAGTACACCTTGAAACCGGTAATCGGCCCATGCCTGTAACCTACAACCTACAGCCAGAGACCCAGTGATCAAACTGGAGCATATGTATGTTGTGCCATCTTAGAGCGGTGGGCCGGTGAGCTGAGGATAACTACAATTCTTAGATTTCTACAAAGAGAGATACAGAAAATACCAATTATGATATTACTTAATAAAAGGCGACTGTAAATTGAGCAGATGTTTATATCTACACTGTCTGTCCCCTGAGTCTGTCTCTCTCTCTTGCTTTCTGTTTGTGTCTCCCTGTTGGTTTTTGTCGCCGACATTAGGTTTGTCTCATCGTCTCACCTCTGTGTAATAATCTCTGTCTTTTCTCTTTTCACACTCTTCTGTAGCTGCGTGAAAATGCTCAACCTGTGGTGAGTCCCTCTCTCCAGTCCACATCAAACCCAAGGGGAGTGGACCAGCCTAGACTGTGGCCATATAGATCACGCCTACACCAAGATCTGCTAACATAGATGTAGGCTAATGTAGCTGTTCATGGTCTGTGAGTTTGAAGCAGAAAGAGGGAGGTCTGTTTGCTCAAACTGTCTGATTTGAGGGGCTGAAATACCCTAAATTTAATTAGAGGTACACTGAGAAGCCTTAAATAGCCCAACTGTAGCTTAATTACAAAAACCAAATTGATAGAATGAGGATGGAGAGGTTAAACGAACATGCGCAGTTCCTTACAGAAGTATGCAGACTCTTAACTAAATCTCAGGTTTTATACCACAGCATTATTATATTTATTTGATATGATTGGTTGACACAATCAGAATTAATTCAGATTTAGTTTTTTGCAGTTGCACAGCCATGAAGTTCCAAGTTTATTGACCGCATGATGCTTCACATTTTCCCCCCATAATTATTACATATTAATTTCATATGAATAAAATCCTAAATCTGTGATAATAATATGATAATAAATCCCAAATCTCTCATTTTACTGAATTGCCAATCCTACAATGGCATAAGTATATTTTACAGCATTAAACTACCATGGCCTTATCATATTTATTTGATGTGATTGGTTGACACAATCAGAATTTATTCTGGTTTTATTCTTAATTTGTATTCACTCTCTGCAATTTTACAGCCATAAAGTAGTTTGATTATTTTCAGAATTGCACTTTTTTTTGACATCCTGAAATTATCTGAACAGTGTTTCAGAGTAATTATTTATTTAGTTAATTAATAATTCCTATTTTAATTATATTTATTTACTTATATAGTTTTTTTTTACAATTATAATTATTTTTCTTAACTAAATATAGTACAGATAATAAAATTTAAATGTAGTATTTAGTAAAAAGGCAGACTTGGTTAAGGAACTGCATGTTTTTGACATTATGACTTTTCATTGCCAACCACAGTGAACCCAACCGATACAGCCAGTGACTGACCGTCAGATTTACTGGCTGTTTAACAGCAGCATCCTTTAGAAACTTGTTTAGTAAAGTCTATCACTTTTCAATGTGTCAGTCTGGAGCTGTTCTCTTCCACTGCATGTGCCTTGTTTTCCCTGACCCGTTCTGTCGTGTTGTTGCTGTTTAACATTCTGATGTTGATGCTTGTAATGAAACATAAATGTCTTTTAAGTATGCTTTTTTTTTTTCACTTTGACCAGTTATTGTCCATTTATATGTTGCATTTAGGTTGGTACGGATATACTAATGCATTATTGACAGCGCTGACAATATGTAGCTTAACCCACATTTCTGCTTTAAGTTTTACAAAGGCAGCTACATAATGACGGCGTATGTGTAACTAAAGGGCAGATGCTTCATTATTAGGTTGGAAGAATCAGCTAATCGGCTGCTTTCATTAACATCGCTAAGACTAACCTGTGTGTTCGTCCTCAGGTGCTGCTGTTTCTTCAAGAGGAAGAGGAAGAAGAACACTCAACGGCACAAATGAACCGCCGGCCTCACCGCGCAGTCCGTTCCTTTGATTGTTTCTAGAGCATTCAAATAAAGAAATTTTACAAGACCACAAGAGCAAAGCCCTCCAAACGAGTAGGGGGCTGCTGTATGAAAACGAAGAGGCATGCACACGTTGTCTCTGTGGGGATTGTCATTGTTTTTGTTTCGTTTTTTTTTTTTTCCACATTTAAACTTTAAGCAGCGAAGGGCCTCATCCTCGGACTGTCTCTAGGATCTCCACTCAAACCTAAGGATCTCAAAGCACTGGAACAGCGCTGCACTTCATTTGCTGTTTTGCGTCTTTTTCGTTTTCCTCGTCCTCGGCGGTGGACGTGCTGGGGAGGAAGTCTCTGGATGTGCCCTCTCATCCTCTTCCTCCACAATAGGCACAGTTCTAGCCCTTTGTGTGACATAGAGAGAGGGAGAAACAGAAAGTCGCCCATGATGGAGCTCAAACTGCAGAACTTTTCCTCCCCCGAGCACCCCCCGGCCCGCTTCCACTCCACACGAGACGGTGGTTTTTGATTTCACACTTAACCCTTTTGACATGTTTGTGTATTTGTTGGCTGATTGTTGGTTCTCATGCTGCCAGGAAGTGGTCGAAGCCTTAGAATATGACTTGCAGATTTCTTCGTCGTATCTATCGGAGTGATTTAACGTACATGGGCAAAGCGCAAAACATTTACTGATGCTAGCTTGCCTTTACACGTGAACTTTGTGAAAGTGTGACTTAAGCAGCTGTTTCCACTCGTGGCGCGCCTGCGTTCCACTGACTAGTATTTAAGCTGCTTGTTCTAAAGCACTCCTCCCACTTCAACCCACCAGCCAGTCATGCTGCTTTCTCCTCTTACGATATCGTACCGCTTTGAAGTACAGCTGGCTGCTTTTCTATTGGCTGAGGTGGCCAGTAAGACTTAACCTTCTGCGCTTTTGTATCTTTCTGTCCATATAGTCACTTTTTATTCCCATGACCAGTTCCTAATAGATGTTGTTTTTTTATGCCTGAACAACTGCTAAATGTTCAGAATGAGAACAACCGTTTCATGTGCCAGAGTGGCTTGGAAAACACCTAAATGTGTTCATATTAGGCGAAAGATGTCACAAATATTGTAATAACGGCCATTCAGAAGGCGTTTCCTCGTTTAGTAGTTGTCATGAGGTGAAACCTGGGAGGACGCAGACTGACGGTAGTGACTGCCACTGCGAAACATCTCCATTTAATGCCTTAACATTACTCCGCAGAGTGGGCTTCTGCGATAGGACATTACGAAATTCCTCCCATGCCTTCATACTGACCTGATACATGTCTCATTCCCTTTAGGAACTTTGCTTGAGAGGGTCTGGATCAACAAAATCGAAAACTTATAATAACTTAACATAAATTTATTATGTGGCAGAAAAGGCGTGAAGAGCCCTTGAAATGGCGTGTTTGTAAACGCTCTCGAGGTTGTTATAGTGGCCATAGGCATATTCTGAGATGGAGCCGCCCTTGACCTCTTGCATGGATGAGGCGGTCCTTTCCTGAGCGCAATCCTTAAGGCAGGAATTACGTAAAATGGGGTTAAATGCGAAACGATTACTGTAGGTCTTTTTTTGTTTGTTTGTTTTTTCACTTCAGAAAATTGGTCGTGATGTTGCCTTGCTCATATTTTGGTTTCACTGTTCACAGCATTAAATCCATGTTTTTATTTTATCTTTCTAATGTATAGTAAATGTGAATTAATGTAAGATAAATGATATAACTATTATTTTATTTTATCTTGATCACCGTACAAAAGTTGAGAGAGAAGCCATAGGAGTGTGTGACTGCACTAGTTTTTTTTAGGCCCCTGTTTACGTCAGCCTGTATTCTACTGACCTCTGAGCTCACCTTTCATAAGTAACAGAGGTAAACAAGGCTTTCTGAAGAAATTTTCCATGCCCATTGTTTTTTGGGAAATCCTTGAGGGCCTACAGATGCCGTGCTTGAATGTTCGAAACAGTGGATAAAGTGAGTGTGCTGGACCAAATAGATAACGCAAATGAAAGTAACGCAAATGGGCACAGATCCTGTATTAGCATGTTTCACCTCTTATCTCATCAGTTGGGTAATCCAGCTGTGTGTTTCCACTCGTTTATATATGTAAATAGTAACAAGGCGAGCTCTCACTGACCCATTCCTTTTCGGATTCACCTTGAGGAACGATTTCCACCATCTAAGTACGGGAGTTGCGTTTAAATCTCGGGTTGGCGGTTATAGAGGAGTCAACCAACCACGTGTATAATACTTTCCATGTATTTCTGATGTGACCGTTATTTAATAGATATTCCTTATGCTAGTGATGCAAGTCACTTTGGGTCTAAATTATTCTGTGAAAAGTACTTGAATAATACTGTCTCGCACAAGCATCGAGGCTGAATTTTATTTAACGTTCTACTCTTAACGACAAGTATTACGTGCCTCGCTAGAGTTGAAAGACAATTTAGTATTTCTGGATGTGCACTGTTTGTTATCGCCAGGTGCGTCTGGCTCTAAGAAGTGAGATTTTATTAAATTATTTGCAGGATTTAACCCCTTAATTCTTGTTAACTCTTCCAAAGTCAGAGTGGGAGGCCTTGGCTTGTTACGAAGCCATTTGGAATTGTTTTTCAATATGAGCAGAATGTGAAATTGTTTAGCTTTGGATTAATGAATGAGGAGGCCAGTCCTACACACGGAAGACTGTGCAGATGTACTTTGGAAATATGATAATTTGGATAAAAATGACTCATCCATGTTAAACACTACATTTAGACACTGAAACCACACTCTTGATGAGGGGTGGCTAGAACAGATGTTATTCCTTATTACTGGAATTTTGGATAATGCGATCATAATGACTGCTGGCTCTCGTCAATTGCAAGGTGATGACTATTTCCTTTAAGTTTCGCTTTTTTTTTTTTTTTCTTTTTTTCTTTTTTTTTAAAGATTGTACCATATGTTTTTGTACCTTTTTGTTTTAATAAAGATGGTGTTTACGGCCTTCTAAGTCCATTTGAGGTTTAAATACAAAATTATTCCATGAAAGTGATTGATTCCCCAAAACTGAAGTCATTCAGGAAGCTTTCAGGATCCTTTTTTGAGAGGTGTACCATTCCGTTTCCTTTGAATTGCCTTTGCTTTTGTATCACGGTTCAGGTCACTTTACTGTGCTGCAGATTTGCATACAGAAAGGTAAATAGTTATTCTCCTAAAGTTGGAAGTGACATTAAATGCAGATTTTATGTGCATGGCTTTTGATTCCCGAAAGTAATGGAAACTACTTGTTAATGGGGCACTGAAGAGCATTGTGGGCATGAAGTTGATACACTGTTATTCTGTGGCTGCGTGATGCCTTAAACATGCTACTGCAAGCCTGACCCCTCTGTACTTTCCAGTTCAGCAGGT
Source organism: Carassius auratus (assembly GCF_003368295.1). Lineage (NCBI taxonomy): Eukaryota > Metazoa > Chordata > Actinopteri > Cypriniformes > Cyprinidae > Carassius > Carassius auratus. Next base: position 20,463,106 of record NC_039274.1, read on the forward strand.
AAATGTCCACTGCATACTATTTTGCCACTGTATACTGTATTGCCCTTCCATTGTGTCTGCTCCAGTCATAGCTTTTTTTCTCTCTGAAAAAAATATAATCATTCCTGTCTCAAGATTTTCGTTATTGTGGGAACTTGTTGAACTTGTTTTTGTTTTATTTAATGATCAGTCTGATCTGGTTAACTGCTCATTTTTAATGACCTCGGAATGATTATATTACAGGAGTCTGGTAGGAAAGCACTGCAATATTTGAATTCTCTTTTTCACGTTTTTGTAGCGTTTCTTTCAGTAAGGATGTTTCTGTACTTCAAACATATTAAAAAACTGAATTGTACAGTAATAGAGGAGTCATTCTCTTGTTCTGGTAATACTTACAGAGATACTTTAAATTTCATTGTATTATGAATTTATTGTGTTGAAATATGAATGTTGCTTAAATGTATTTCAATGATTTTACTTTGTCAAGGGGTTCAGCTGTGATGGACCCGTTTTGTTTTCTCCTCTCTCTCTTTAAATACATATTTTGTTTTTTAAGTTGCAGGAAGATTAAGGCCTTCATCTTAATCTCATTTAAAATGCCTATTTTCCAGAGGAGTCATAAAAAAAATTCCATGCATAATCTTTCAAATGACATTTTTATTCCCTCCACTCGTAAAGGGAAACTCAAGTTTGCACCCTTTTTTATGTAAAATAAAAGAAAATGTCTCTTAACCTCTGAGTGGAAATCCTTCCTTTTTTTTTTCTTCTCAAAAGTTATTTGTGTCCTAAAACCTTTGTAGTGTAAAATAAAAAATTATACATTATATAATAATATTGTATAATTACAGGTACACATAAATATACAGCAGATTGATGTTTTTATATATATATATATATACACACACACACACAAACAAAAATATATTTGTGGTATAAGTTATTTTGCTAATATTTATAATGTAAGGATAAAGTTTTATTGTTGTATTGTTAGCAGATGAATCTTATTCTCATTACTTTGATGTTACGGACAAAATATTAAAGGTTACATCTGACAAAGGCTTGAAACCTTATTAATAGTATTTGGAAGACATATTGGCTTATAAAATCTCATAAAATTATATATATTTTTATTTTATTTTTAAACTTTTAGTTTTGTTATTTGTGCAAGTTGTCAATAAAACTGCACTTTGCGTTTTAATTAATATTATTATCCGTTTATTTGAAGCAAGTTAGGGTTCTCTTTCAGGGACTTTTGTGTCATTTCCGGGAGAGCTTTATAAATTTCCGTTGCGTTCTGTTTTTAACCCTTTTCTTTCTAGACCGGATCAATATGGTACGTGGTTTTCAAAGCGAATGTCCTTTCAATCCGCCTCAATCCCTTGTTTTATCGTATCGTCACCTTCTTAAAATCACCAGAATGTTTTGCTAGTTTTCTCAATATTTCTATAAACCGAGTATTTTGTCATTTGGCCTCGGCGGGAATGTAGGATGTTGGAAAAACAACTGCACGTCATCTCCCGCTCCCCAAACTTTCAGCTTTTCGAGTCCGCTCGCCAGAGCCGATGTTATGTTGAACTGTATAGAATTACTGGGATACTTTGAACGTATACAAAGAGCTCACGGGATATAAGTGACGCTTTTGAGCTGCCATATTCATGTGTTGATGGAAAGACCGTTTAAAGCCATAGCTGTTATTCATGTGACCTAAACAAGTGTGCGATCTACTAGCTGATGTGCTCGTGACGCGAATATGATTCTGGAAATGTAGGACGTCACAGCTCCGATCTCGGTCGAAAATGTCCCGTTCCTTTGACTGAATTTACTTTGTGTGCTGACAGGGGCGCGTGAGAACCAAGACCGTGAAGAAAGCCGCTCGGGTGGTCATCGAGAAGTACTACACCCGCCTGGGCAACGACTTCCACATCAACAAGAGAGTGTGCGAGGAGATCGCCATCATCCCCAGCAAACCGCTGCGCAACAAGATCGCGGGGTGAGTGAGTCGAGAGCCATCGGAAACACTTTGTGGGCAGGGGTTATGTAGGCATTATTGCTAACTGGTTATTTGTATATAAAATGTGAAATATGGTCTCTGTGCAGGTATGTGACCCATCTGATGAAGCGCATCCAGAGGGGTCCTGTCAGAGGCATCTCCATCAAACTGCAGGAGGAGGAGAGAGAGAGACGGGATAACTATGTCCCAGAGGTCAGTCACTGTTCAGTTCATAACATATACTCATCCATAGGTTTATACAGAGGGTACACCAACAGAACCCCTGCAAAAAAAAAAAAAAGTGTTTGTGATCATGAGTAGCTGGTTAAGGCCATGAGACACTATGACAAATTAACGTTAAAGGGACAATGTTTGACCTCTTACATTGAGGCATTTTTCCCTTTTTTTGCCAAATTATTTTTAATCAAATTCAGTAGGAGTAAGACACTATATGCTGTTACCAATCAAAATCCATTTTTTGCACTCCAGAAGTGCATGCTGTCATGAAGTATATTGATGGATTTGCAGTAATGCTGAGAGATGTTTTAACCTTCAAGCATCCTTCGTATAGCAGCACTTAATTGGTCCTTCATCTCTAAACGTACCATATTTATGTAAAATAAAAATAAAAAACGAAAAAATGCTGTCACTGGCTCATTCAATTTTTTTGATCTTGTATGTACCAGTGTCTTTTTATTAAACAAAATTCCCCCAAAAACTGCTTTGTTATAGGCTCATTCAATGCTTTGTATCTGCATTGTTCAATTTATTGCTTTTTTTTTTATTTGACTAATAAAAAAAATGGCTCTGAATTATAGCATTTTCCATTAATTTCCTGTGGGTTCCCACTTTTGTCCATGAGGCTCAGATTAAGGTGTTTATTTTTTAAACCACTTTGTGGAATAGAGTTCATTTTTGTTTTGTGTTCAGGTGGTACACTCAGGAAAAGTAGCCAAGTTTTGTACCGTTCCGATTAAGGAATACTATAGATAAAAATAAAAAAATAAAAATGGCAGACACTTGTCCCAAAGGATGCTTGAGGGTTGGACATTTTCAGGGTTTAAAGCAAAAATAAAAAAAAATCCTAAACCTGAACTTTTTTTTCTGGGGGCGGGGCAGCATGCATTGACTGTAACTCTAAAGTTTGAAAGATGGCAGTGTTTGAGCGAAACATTCAGATTGGTTAGTAATGTTAGTTTGGGTGAGAGTGACCGCTGCTCCACTCACACCATTGGTAGGCAAACTCATGGACTCAAAAATGAGATCAAGATTTAATTTTTTTGTTTGTTTTTTTTAATGTAGGATTATTTTTTCCCCAGCCGCACGCTGGAAATTTGGCACTTGTGCCGGAGAACTTTAAGCCCAGCATTTTGAGTATTGGATATGAATTTTAATAAAACTGGCAGGTCCTTCATCTCTAAACGTACCATATTTATGTAAAATAAAAAATGAAAAAATGCTGTCACTGGCTCATTCAATTTTTTTGATCTTGTATGTACCAGTGTCTTTTTATTAAACAAAATTCCCCCAAAAACCGCTTTGTTATAGGCTCGGTTATATAAAACTGGCAGTAGGTTGTAGCAAGTCACGGTCTTAATGAGTGAGACATTCATTAAACAGCTGATTCGTTGAGGAACTGAGCAGATGAATGTCTTTATGAATCATCGATTGTTCAAAAACGTAAGATTTTTTAGAACCATTTTTGTTTAAAAATTCAAACCGTTATACTTTAAGAACTTTTATGATTTTAAGTTAAACATCACATTTGCAGCCACGCTGATATTAAGGAGGAGCCACACTCTTGCTCAAGTGATAATGCTTGTCATATAGATGTATAAATATCAGACAAACTCAAATGGGGCATGTTGGACCTCATATATTGAATTTGGGGTCATTCTAACAGTATTCTGCTGGGGCACATCACACCGTTTAAATGAGTTTTACTTAAGTGACATGTTTGATAATGTCATCTTCTACATGGTTGAAACAAGGACTATTATTCTAGACAATACAACAAATCCATACCCTCTGTCTCAAGTCTCTTGAAAAAAAAAAACATTTCAAAACATCTCAAATGGCTTAAATTCTCCAATACTTGTACACTGGGAGTTTAGTGTAAAACATTTCCTATACAACTCCACTGAATTATTTTTTTTTAAGTGCACAAAATGACAACTATGTTCCTGTTAACGGTTTATGTAGAAGTAATATAATTCAGCATGATACCAAATCTTTCGGTACCAGAGATTTTGTGATTTAATACCTTTTGATACTCGTGTTTGACTTCACTAGTACTGTATTAGTCCCTTATTTCATGTGCTTGTTCACTGTTCTCAGGTCTCTGCTTTGGATCAGGAGATTATTGAGGTTGATCCAGATACCAAGGAAATGCTGAAGACTTTTGTAAGTTGATCTGACTGTAGTTTGGGTAGATGAACTGTAAATTCTATCCTGTGCTGTAATGGCTATACCTTACCCACATTAACCCATTCTTTCTCTCACTGCAGGACTTCGGCAACATCTCCAACTTGCAGGTCACCCAGCCAAGCATTGGAATGAACTTTAAAACACCAAGAGGAGTCTAGATGTGTAACTTATCAGAAGTCAATAAAGACTGCAGGAAAACAACATCCTTGTGTTTGAACAAGTCATTTTTGATCATCTGGATGATCATTCTTCTCACAATCAGTCTTTATAACACTGGATCTGGCCTGTTCAAATTGTAATACAATGCAGTTGCACCACGTTAAAGCAAGTTTTAAACTAGCTTATAATAAATAGTTTCTGAAATGTTACAACACCACCGCTACACTACTAAATCTGATATGTAAATGCAAAAGGCATGCTACCCATGTTAAATACTATTTTAAATGGCATGATGGGAGACCTGAAAAACAAAAGTGTAGTTAGAATAACCGAATGCAATAAAAGGAAAACCAAAGGCAGTGTTCTTAGTGTTTGGTTTTGTTTAAAAAAAAAAAAAAAAAAATACAATTTCTGGAGACAGCAAGAAGATCCTTGTACAGAAATAAGTAACAACAGAATTCTGCATATGCAACACATGAAAACCTGCCGCTCAAATATGATTTCGGAGGCAAAAGAACAAAGAAGACCAGCTGCCTATGCTAAACTATGACACTACATTACACAAATAGAGCTTTATATTCAAAACAGGATATTAAAAAAAAAAAATTGTTTTCCTTTTCTTGAAATTGCTGAAAAGGTGCAATAAAGGTTTGTTTACAACTTGATAGGTTATCCCAAATAGGTCATACTGTTTTTACCAAGCTTTTTAACGTTTCTATAATGACCCAGAATTTCTTGCAGTCAGAATGACATTCAAGAAAATGTTCAAGGAGACATTAAATCAATAAAATTATGATTGCTGTTACATATTTTCTTTGGGTAAAATTACAGATCAAAACCATATCCAGCAGGAGAGGAACAGTTGGGTTTTTTGCCTCACACATTGACATTCTATACAAGTACTTCATATGAAACGAATACAAGAAATATCATGGAAAATAAAAGATGAGCATTGGGAGTTCAGTATAAAAGTCTGTTGCACTTGCACTTTGTTGCATTTAGTGCCAAGAATGTTGTCTGTGAAATCTCACAGTGAATGTCATTCATTCATTGAATTTGTGTAAGCTTTGCTACAAGAATTCAAACCGATGCAGCAAAAGTAAATAAACCATTTAAAGCACTTTCCAATGTACCAAATGTGTTCATTTAGCAGTAACATGTAGAACCTGAAGTTTTGAGTTTCAGCACCAAGTCTGACAGCATGTGTGATGGAGGTTTACGTTCTCGTACCACTGGACTGAGTGACCAGTAACAGTTCAGCATTACAGAATAAATATCACAGTGTTGTGTGATAAGCATTTTAAAAGTATTTCCCAGTTGTACTGATATCTGCCATTCCACACAAATTTAATAAGGCATATCTCCTTTATTTTAATTTAATAAGGAAACTCCCATTTAAAACAGGCATAATGTAGAAGGGGGAAGTGAAGTTGCAAACTGCAAATTCATTCTAATAGCAAAAGTAAAAAGCAGCATGTCTGAATAAACGGAAACTGTCGTGAGATGTCAAAAACATCGCTTTGATGACTAAATGAGTCAATTTTTAACATATATACAAACTGATAAGTGTATATGCATATAAAACAATACAAAATATGTTTAAGAAAATAAGACATGGCACATTATATAACATACAAAAGAGAAAGAGACATCAATCAAAATGCGTAATACAAAATGAGTTGCAGAAATAAAAAGGACAAAAGGATGATGTCCAACGTTCACCTCACTGGAACGGGGCAATATATATATAGATACAAAAACATACAAAGAAAAGACACAAATGAAACACTGTAAATTGTGCCTTACAAGCCCCAACATGTACACCAGCATTATGTAGTTTTCCTTTTTTCGTCAGATAATAAAATGGTGTCTTTTCAAACGGTCTCCACTGAAACAAAAGGAAACGTTTTAGGATGCTGAGAGAAAAATCACAATCATCTGGTTGAAGTAACCATGTCCTTTCTCAGAACTGTCCTCATTTAATGGGGGTCTCCTTCCTGAGAGTAAGCAAGGTATGCCAAACATTAGTGTTTTTTTTCTCACTCTCTTCCCTCTCTCCATTTAGCGAATGATTGAGAACTCCTCCATGCTGTACGTCCTCCACGTGGCAGGTAAGGTCTACTGTTATTGTGAGGATTGTGCTCAGGCTGTCGTGATGGCGTTTAGGTCCTTCATTAAGCCCTCCAGATGGGCCATTTCCTCTGTCAACTCGTCCGTCTCATAATTCTGAGGGAGATGAAGAAGGTTACTGGGGAGGGCGGGGTTGGGGTGAGCTGGGGTTTGGGGAACTGGGTTTATGAGGGAATGGTCAAAGGTACTGCAGAAAAAAAAGCAGGAAATCAAATGACACAGCCACATGCATGGTAATGGATGAAGGGGTACAGTATTTTTGTGCATTTTGCAGGATAAACGAACCAATCAGCAGTTTTAATTTGGTTAAAAAAAAATCAAAATTAATTAATACAGTAATTAATTGTAATAAGCATAATAATCAATAAATACAGCCGTTAAAAGGGAGAAGCAGGTAAAGGTTTGAGAGAGAAGAAAAATATGTCAATAATTTTATTATTAGCATTTTTTACATTTAAATATATTCTATATGTAACAGTATAGTCAATATGTAACAGTATCGCTAGAACAACATAGTACATGACATTGCAGTAGCTTAAACAGTAGAACATGGCACACCAAGGTCATACGTTTGATGTATAATGAATAAAATATATACCTTGAATACAATGCCAAATGTCATAAAATAGGTGTTTCTACTACCCAGTATATTGTCATGACCCTAAATTAGATAAAACACATTTTTGGAGCAGATGGCCTTACTGAAATCCTGATGTTATTGATATATTTTATTGCCACTAGGGATGCTCATATTGACCGTTTAACCGTTAACCGAAAGTAAACATTTTGACCGATTAATACTATCAGTTAAACGGTTTAAAACGGTTTTTTAAGGTCCTTTTTTTTTTTTTTTTTTTTTTTTTTGCTGCATGGTTTAAAAATAAAATAGCCTACTATATAGCTTATATTTATTAACTCACGGAGCGCGTCGGCACCCGAGCAAGGGAAGCAAAATGAAGCGAGCGAAAAGAAGCACTGTGTGGGATCATTTTAACAGAAAGGGCGACAATGTTACCTGTAAAGTATGCGGCGCTGTATTAAAATACAGCAGTAGCACAAGTACGATTTACGAAGCAAACACCCACGCGCTTCGAGTAATGAAGGGCAACAAACACTGCCCTCCATGTTATCAGGGAGAAGATGCGATGCACGGCGATCTGAGGAGATAATGCACTGATTATCCAGAAGCAGAGGTTGACATCTATATGAGAGATGATCCTCCTTCTCTGGATATTAATCCTCTTGACTGGTGGAAAGCAAATGAAAGGCGCTTCCCGAAGCTGGCCACTAGCGAGACGTTACCAGTGTATTCCCGGTACAACTGTCCCATCGGAGAGGGTGTTTTCTGCCGCGGGTCTAACTGTCAAAAGGCTGCGCTCCAGACTGACCCCACATCACATTGATATGTTGCTTTTTTAAATAAAAATTAGACAAGGAGTTGAGGTAGGGCTGCTATTTTTATTTAACGGTAAATCTTAGTCTAACGAAAAAAATTCCCGGTTTTTGAAAGCTTCATTCAAACGGATTCAGTGTTTTCTTTTTGTCATCTTAATTTGTTAATTATTTAAGTTTAAAAAATATATTTAGTGTAGGCCTATTGTGTTTTTTATTTGTACATTTTTTATTCTATTTTTCTCACTGTCAGAAATGCTGCAGGTGCGTGGACATTTTAACTGAAACCGGTTCTGTATGCTGCTGCTGTTTGCACGTTAAAATAAACCCTTTTATATATAAAACATTTTTTGTATTTTTTTAAAGGGTCACAGATACGCGTCAATTTTATTTGTATTTAATGCCAATTCAATATTATAATCTTATCAGTTAACGGTTAATAATCGATTAACGAGCGGCGGTTGTCGGTCAGGAAAATTAATCGAAATGAGCATCCCTAATTGCCACTGTATAAATAATCAAACTTTGTTTAATATAGTTAAAGCTCCTAGACGAGAACAAAAATACAAATAACATTAATTATTATTATTTTTTTTTGTATGTTACAGAGTTCAAAATATAATGCATAACAGAAATGACTCAAGTGTACGTGGTTTTGTTCTAAGAGCCCTAATGTACAGAGAAAAAGTAGTACAGAGCATTATAGGAACAAAAGTACTCACACTTCCTGTATCTTCATACAGTCTGCTGCTTTCCGAGACATCTGGTGCACTTGGAACTATGACAGGCATAGGGGTTCTTGTCCTTCCCAACGTACCGACAGAGGCTGTTTTAACTGAGTGAGGCCCTAAAACAAATCAAAGAAGTCAGTCTGTCTTTCTACATTTTAACCATGAAACTTTGTGGTATCCATTATAAAGATACAAAAACCATTACATTCTTTTTAGAACAGATGGAGTGTGACAACTAGATCCACGGTACAGGAATAAATTAGTTTTCTATTGAAAAGACTTTTCCATCAGTCAATTTGTCTTCCTCTTCAGCCACTTTAAACTGTGGTGGCCCACAAGGCTCTGTTTTAGGACCTATTATATTCTCACTGTATATATACCATTTAGGCTCAATATTCCACAAACCTTTCGTGCTATAAATGCTTTCATTTTGAACTTGGTAGAAGGATGCTGATAAGATATTTGTATCCTCTATCGCCACCATTAAAATTACCATTAGCTTGCCTTGCATTTCAATGAATGTACAATATCTTGTGTGAGGGAGAATGTACCTGTCTGAGACAGCAGTGGAGTGCTGGGTAATACTGCCGAGTCATACATGGGGTGAGCTGGGATGGCAGGCACTGCAAAACTCTTGAGTGGGTGCGTGGGACGAACATGTGCTGTGGGCGTAGTGAATACTGGCTCCTCCTCAGCGGCTGAACTGTGGTAGCTTATGTCTGTCTCTGAAAGGTCAGTGGTGCAGGAGAGCTGCCCAGACGGAGGGAGCAGATCAGCACTAGGGGTGTTCCTTACTGACTCTGTAATTACAGCAGCACATGGGTCAGCAAATGATGCAGACTGCATACGTTTATACATGCGGGTGTTGCAAACAAGCAACCTTGTCATGAGAAGCCTACTGGGAAAAAGAAAAAGAAATGGGTAATATCATGTTAAAGAAGCCAGACCTAAATGTGAGTAGGTGGAATACTCTCCTTCTGAAAAAAAAAACACTTTTGAACAATCTTTTATTGCCTAGGATGTGAGGACTGAAGGTGAAAGTCCAGAGCATCTTGATGTATCCCAATCTTAATGTTTCTTTCTCAAATGTATTGTTGTTTGTTATTATTGCCATGAGATTTATAACATTAATGTTAACAGTATTGAAACAACTATTGGAACAATGTGAGCTTGCAGTCGACTGTAACAAAGGTTAGGTTTAGGTGCATTATATGACTGGAAAAGTCCAGCAAACAAAATTCAGAACAAATTAAAATGACATGGATGAACTACATCAACATAGAAAACAGATTTTCATTTCATGCTGAGTTTAAGAAAGTAAATAGGGTACATTTAAATAGGTGAAGATGGATTTTGGAACATGGTTATTTGCTTTGTTGCTGACCACAGTTGGTCTACCAGCTCTAACCAGCTTGACCAAGACCAGTTTGAAACCAGGTCCACTAGTTGATTAACCAACCACCCAGAGCAGATTGTAACAGTAAATAAAAAAAAAAAAAAAAGACCCACTTACCCAAGCATTAAACCAAGTAAAACCAGCGTCCACCTAATGCTCGTTTGGGCTGAATTTTCCAGCAGGGAATACTGGAAGTGTTACAAATGTTACAAAGCTCTTGTCTAAAGCACGTGCTAAAGAAGGAGGTATGTTCTCATCGTGAAATAAAAGGAAAAATGAAGAGAGAAGTTTCACTACAATCCTATGGTCACAAAAAAAGTCTACCTCCATTTTGAGAGATAAAAAAAGAAGAGTGACTCAACATGGGGGAACATATTTGTATCCAGGCATGATGAAGGTCTTCACAAAGTCCTACTAATGCACTCTCACCTGTGGACTCTGCCCTGTCTAGATGAGAGATGGGGGTGGCGATGGACCGTGTGCTGCTCTGGTGGTGGAGATAGCTGTGTGTTGGTGAGGCCAGGCTGCCCAAGTGATAATGATGGTGATGGTTATCGAGGGAATGGATGGGGTGAGCACTAATCACAGCTGCGAATGGACACAAATAATACAGCGCCATGGTTTAGACCTTGCACACAAAGCTATGAGATTATGAAAAGCATGGTGCATATATAACATCTGCTCATGCAAACAAAGAACAACACAGATTGAAAGACATGCTATGTTTTTAGGTTAAATAATTGTTGTAGGGCTAGAAACATACTCTAGACAAGTATGCAAATGCAGATGAAAATTCTTAGCTTATCTGTTCTTTTGTCCTTGTTGCGTTAACCTAACTAACTAATTTGCGGAGCAATTGTCAATTGCTCTTCCATGGCTGCAGTTGACCGGAACATTCTGATGCATTTCAAAATGTACTTAAAAAGAGTATGTTTTCTGGCCAACAACTACAATAATGCACTCATGGAAACTTGTTTGATAAGTATATGGTATTGCAAGGAGCATAAATTGTTAAATATCCTAACTGAAAGAAAAGGGGCCAAATTAAGGCTGTCAAGTCCCTGGTTCAGGATCGCACACTTACGCTGAGGGGGTTGTGCATCAAAGGGCATCATCATTTTAGGTCTCATCCCCCGACGGCCAGCTAGTGTAGACATGCTGTCCTCTGATTCATGGCCTGTAAATCAGACAGTGACCAGCAAGTCAGATTGAGATAGGCTTACCCACCCAACAGGCTCCCAATACAAAAGCCATATGAAGACAACCAGCTGACTTCCCAGAGTCAGTTGCCAAGATCATGTGATGTTTTCACTATTGCATTGGGATTCTATTGTTTGTCCATTAGAGAGCAGTGTAGTCACACATATCAGGTAAACAGCAGCAGATGCCAAAACCATTCATGCTACGAAATCAAAAGGCTGCAAGTTTTTCCATTTTAGGCAAGTAACATGCCAATCACAAGCAATAATGACAAATAGTAGACAAGACTTTGAAGCATCCTTCAGAAGCAGTAGCTGGAATGATGTCATGGATTATACAGCAAGTGCAGGCCATTTAAAGACCTCATGAAATGGTAACACATATTTTTTGCTTAATGGATGTTTTCCTGATGATAACAGGAAGTTAGGGCTGGACATATCAAAGGGACTTTTTAGGCAGCCTTGCACAGCACACGAGAAGCAAAGCGTAGCATTGCACCGCGTCCTTAAAATTTGAACACATTGTTTTCTAGGAGTGTACGCACACCGGTGGCTCTGTTTGGCATCTGTCTGCGGCGCACAGCTACATTGTGTTGTACTTGTTGTACAAACTTTTCTAGACACGGTGCAGTACTCTGCTTCTCATCCAGTGTGCAACTGCCTTTATAGCTACTTGCTACGTATAGTCAGTTGTAAAGGGTATTGAAGGAGGGTTCTAATCCGTTTTCAGAAGAGAAAAACTATTAGGTAAAAATATACATTTGGATTTCATTTGGTCTTTAAATCAAAGTTCTTACCACGATAGGAGTTGCGTCTCTGGAGCATAGGATCCATAGAGCCATCCACTGGGGTGATGTCTTGGGAGGTTCGGGGGATTGGTGTGTCAGTCATGACTGGATTGGATTCAGGCGATTTGTCGATAGGTTTTAGCTCCAAACGTTCGTGGTGGATCCAGAGGTCTGGTGGCTTCAGATCTTTGGAATTTGCCTTATACTTGTGGGATCCATTGGTGGACTTGCAGGCTGCACGTTTCCTGGAGATCATATCAAACAATTTACCCTCACGCCAGGACTGAGTACTAGAACTGTTTGTCAGAAGGAAGACCTAAACTTGAACTTTGTGAGGAACTTACTTTTTCTGCTGTGTTGTGGTACGGCGTGTACACAGGAAGGCACCAACCACCACCAGGATGATGGTAAATGCACCCACAGACACAATTATGATGATAACAAGGATGTGGTTATCACCAGTGCCAGACATATCTGTTTTCCCGAAACATGGAAGAACTTTGGTTATAATGTTACAAGAAAATGAAAATTTGTCAAGGCAAACTATGAAAGTTGGTTTTTCAAATTCTAGCCTGAAAGCTTTAAAAACCTTAAAAGTTTATGAAAGAATGGTCTGAAAGACAGAACTATAGAGGGAATTGGTTGAGTGTTAATATGTTGTTCATAAGGTGTTTCTGCATGGTCTGCACACCAATAGGGTGTTGCTAAGTGGTTGCTAGGTTGTTATTAGGTTGTTCGGGTGGTTCCCAGGGACTACTGGTTGGTTGCTACTAGGGCATTTTGCACATTGCTAGGGGCTTTTTACAGTGTAGTTTTGGAAACATAAAAAAACAGAAATTACCAACTGATCCAAAACCTTGTTCTGGTGCAGAGGGTCTTCCTTGTTTCACCAATATACCTGGAGCTACAAGAGGTCAGATAAGAAAAATTGGCAGGTGACATACTGGAATCTGCAGCTTTTTAAGTTCACAATAAAACAGATAAACCACAAGCTGTCCTTCAGAGAAGAGAATCACACTCATCATATGACCAAAATGTGCTTGGGAAAAGACTGTTAGTAGTATGAAGTATTAGTCACACGTGCATTATGCTGATAAACTAGTAATCAGCAGTCAGGCAGGCAAATGTTTTCCTTTCCTGCTATACACCAGCTTGATTTTTCCGTGATTGCTGATACATTTCAGTGTGCAGGGAAAACAAGCTGCTCACTTCAGTTTGAGGACATTAGTGGAAAAAGAGAAGAGAGAGCAATTACCTTGGTCATTAGCCATTTTGTCAGAGGATTCTGCTAGCAGGACAAAGCAGAAGGAGAGGAGACAGGTTAGAGGGAGAGAGGCGTGCAGTCAGAGCTCAGCAGGACCCTATGGGTGGCTTGTGCATGAGCCAGTATGAAAGTTTGGCAAGGTCAGGGTAGACGCAAAGGGTTAAGCTTTAGATTAGGTTAAAAATAGCGTATGTGTATATGGTGACTGAATATATTAAATCCTACTAATTATAATTTAGCAACCGAACCCTGCTGAAAAGAACAGCATGAAATTTCATGCTTGTCCACTTTGGTTTAGGCTAGTTCATCATAGTCTAGTTGGTCTCTTCTGGTTGATCAAGGACATCTTGCTGGTCAAGCCAAATAAGAAACCTGGTGATTACACCAGTATCCCACTGTATTTTTGAAATTAAAAACCAACATATGCTGGTCTTTTCAGCAGGCAGCAGTTATTGTCATCATTCATCAGCCCGAATGAGCTGGTTTACCTTTAGGAGTGCGGAACTGGACGGCGTCAGACATGGGACCCATCCCCTTAGAGTTGCGTGCCTGGATCTTAAAGTAATAGGTGGTATCAAGGGTCAGCTCTTGAATCTGATGGGTAAGCCTGTTCCCCACTACTGGCTCAATGACCCAGTCATGAACCTCAGCATTCACATCAGTGCTGTAATAAATGATGTAACCTGGGACGGCAGAGAAAAAGTGATACGGAGGCACATTGTAATGATCAAACAGGCAAGTTAAACCATTGCTGTCTCTAACTGGTGATATATTTCTAATATAACTTAGACACCTGTTATCTTGCCATTGGCTTCTGAAGGTGGCTGCCAGTTGATGATGATGGTTCGTGGTCGGCCCTCTTTGCTCACTACAGTCACATCTTTTGGTGCAGAACTTGGGACTGGGGAGAAAGATTTGATTGTCCATGGAGAACATTAACATGTACAACATCACTACTTGAGTCATTGAACTGAAACGGATGAGGCCACAAACTGCCCCATCTTGAGTACATACTTGCTTCAAAAGTTGTTCCATGTGCAGTCATGCTCCAGGTGCTTGTCCTCCGGCCCTTGGTCACCATGACCGAGAACTCGTACAAGGTGTTAGGTTTGAGACCCGTCACAGTGTGAGTTAGTGTGGTGGTATTAGCCACCTAAAATTAATAAATCAATGTCAGTGCTATAACAGCCAAAGATTCTCCACCTTCCACTACCTTATTCAGTTTGTAAGGAGCCCAGATTCTGTTAACCGTACCTTAAACTTTGTGTTTGCGGGTATGTTGGTCTTCCAGCGCACTGTGTAGTAACGTGCATCTGTGATCTTCTGGTTCTTGGGCAGCGAGTTGTCCGCCCAGGTGACTTTGATGGTGTCGTAGTTTAGAACGGACGCCTGAACGCCCACGGGAGGCAGTATGGGTAAAGGGTCTGGTACTGGAGTGTATGGAGCATGGAAAAGTTCGTACAAATCAACATCAGGGTCTATGGGGTCTGCAAGCAAATTACACAATGTCCCATGGCAAAAAAATAAAAGGTGAAAAAAGGTGAGCGCGATTACACGTACAAGGGGAGGGTTTTAGGATGGGAGACATGTAACGAAGGGGGAGAAGGGATTAATGGGTTAAATTGTGAGGTGAGGAAGGGAAGATTGTGGAGGCGGGATTGGAAGAGGAGAAAGAGAGAAATATAGGATTAGAACAGAATATCAATTGACAGTCACAAAACCATCCAGAGCTACAGCTACATCTACAATGAGTCGAGGAACTACATCAGCTTGGTTACAGCTACTTCACAAATAAAGAAGGAGAACGATCAGTGGGACAGTGGGAGTTCATTTACACAGAGCCTGGAATACAGTGCATAGTTGTTGAATTGTGAGCAAAATGGTTAGGACTTTGCTGATAGACCTTAGAATCAAATCTAGAGTTTTACATGGATAAAACAATGCTGTTAGGGATAAACTACAGTCTTTACTATTAAGTGTTCTGGATAAAGGTCCTAGATCACACTTATATAGTTTTTTGATACTCATGATTCCTCTCTAAATGTCAATTGTCATATTACAAATGCAATTAAATTTACTATACCTTATAGGCTATGAATTGCAAGGTTAGAAAATCTCATTATTTTGTGTGCTTAAGTGTTCAGCTAATGAAAAAAAAAGGTTGAGATCTGTTGCTCTAATGAATAAGAAAATGAAACGGTTTGAAAAAATCCTGTCTATTAATTTTAATTTGTGGAATCAATGACCTTGTCTGAGTCAAGGTTCTGTAGATGCAATTATTTTGATTATTTCAGATCATTTCAGTGTGGATGCAGCTCTGGTTTTACTGATATGATAGTGTCAAATACCAGCACAACAAGTAAGTCAGGAAGTCTGATCCTTTTATAGATTTAAAGCTGTTTGCCTGCCTTTAAATCACCTGTTTTCCTAAACGCTCCCTCCAAGAATACCAATTTGCAGTGGGAAAATATGCTCTTCAGCTTTCATATGTGTGAAACTGAGAACACATTATTTCTGGCTTGAACATTTAACTGTTTTCAAATGGCAAAGTGGGCTGTTTTCAACAGTGATGAAGCAGCCCCATAGTGAGCACTACGTGAGTTTGAGCTTTTACCTGTAAATGGACTCACTGTCAAACTAGCATGCAATGCCTAACAAAACACTAGATATCAGATGCAAAGTAGCACTCTTTTAATCATACCATAATTCTCTCGCTGATTTTCCTGGAAGTGCTGCTTTTTATCCAGTAACAGAATATTACAAAATATTTCTTTTTTAAGCTAAACGTGTATGCATGTCTATTCTGGTACTCTCAGAAGAGGCAAAACTGTCTACTTTATCTGCTGGAATAGATTACAGCGTTCTTTTTACAAATCTTCAAAGCCCCTGCAGCAGGCTTCCTTGAGTTCATTTCAAGGTAAACCAGGTGAAATGAGACATGCCATGTAGCAAATTGCATGCTGGGAGGTAATAAGAGTGTACCACTGATCAAAACGGGAGGTGAGAAGTCCTCTGGAGTTCAGAAAGTGGCCAGTTGCAGTTTTTCACTCCCTATGCAGTGTGAATCAAGTTCTTGGCACTCTTAATGTATTATTAGTCATATTATGGACCTAGGTAAGCAGAGACACCATATTTAATTTTATGCTAATAAAAACTAGTCAGTAAAGGATGCAGTAGTACATAGAAGTACAGCTGCAACCTACAATATTATGATTACTATTATTTTATAGCCATATTGATATATAACCATAAAATGTTGGATAAATTGTGCAGCCCTACATACAGGCAGAGTAAACCTGATTTATCTGTAGTTTTTTAAATCACATTTTAAAACGCAATCGCAATTAAGATTTTTCTTAACCCTGCTATGAACCATGCAGTAGTTAAAATATTTCCAAAGGAGAAAAAAAAAAAAGTGTCCTAAACCTTTCCGATGAATAATATACAATCTTGAAAAATTACTGGATAAGCACTTTATCCTATTTTTGTACAAGTAGAATGTTTCTAGTTAGTTAAAATCTTTAGGAAAACATTTGGCACTGCATATGATAAAAAAATGTCTATTCCATCTTGAACAACAATGAAATCACCAGTGTTTTAAAACGTTTAAGTACAATCTTTGACCAGTGCTACTTAGCTACATCATGTCAACGTTCACATCGATGGTGGAGTGGCTCGTTTCCTGGATTTGTCTGTCATGTTAAGATGTTCCTGTATGTCGGGTAAGTGCAGTGTTTAATAAAGCCTCTGCATCTCCATCATGCACGGCGCTATTAAGCAGCACTTCAGTTGTGAAGTGCAGACGGCTTTATCTGTATCTTATAATCATGAAAATTCCTCTGGTTGCTAGGAAGCATAGGCATTTAAGACCAAAGGTTTACTGGAGAACTCTTAGGATGCTCTCTAATGAGATCAAACACTCAACCACTGTGCATATCCATAATGTCAACACAATTACCAAGATTTAAGAGAAATGCAGTTTTAGAAGAATTTGAGGCATCAAGCTTCTTGAGGTCTAATTAAAAACTTCTGTTCAACAGACAGGCAGGTGAAATGTTATTTTACAGTAAATGTGGCAATATTTTCCATATTAGGAATACATCAATGGCAAACATGGACGAGTATGTTGGAGCTGTAGGTGAGGTGTGTTATAAGGCTGAGCGGTGCCGGTCGTGACCTACCTGATTGGGGTCGAGTGACGGCGCTCTCATACACAGGGATTCCCTCCCCCACATTGTTGAAGGCCTTCAGTGTGATAACGTAGTGCGAGCTGGGATCTGGCAGGGAGAAAGCAGAGGTGCATATTTGAATACCATCATTGACTCTCGCTCTTGTGTAATTAGATGAATTACAAAAACTTGAATGCAAAAAAATGATGCCGTTTCTTCTGATGATTATTTTTCTCTTTCGTTCAAATGTAATCACAACGGGGTGGAGAGAGGGCTAAATCTCTTACTCTTGAGTACCTCCAATCCATTTCCCCAGTTCTGTTTACTTTAATTCACTTCTAGAGGCAACAGGGCTATTTCTTCACTGCTACTTCATGAAGGTGTGAATGGTTAGAAAGTAAATTAAAATGACCAATTCAGTTTCCACTGAGCTTCCGTGGATAATATGCTGTAGTTCCATGGTATTATAGGATATAGTAATATGGTAAAACTTGGTATGTATTAGGGATGCCAGCGATTAATCGATGATCGATTAATTGTCGATAAGAGATGCAATCGATTAAGGCTATCGATGGTCGGTTAACCGATTCAATGTTGGGCTGCGTGCGGCTCATGCGCACTCAACACGTGCGAGCGGCTGTGAGTGACGGTGAGGATATATAAAAGCATCATCATTCATTCACAATGTACAAATTAAGCTTTTAATGTGATTTAAACTTTAAATTACATTAAAATAGAAACAACATAAAAGTTCTTCAACATTAAAAGCAATAGAAATGTAGTTACTAATCATTTCATCAGATAACTGTTTTATATCGTGCGCTTTGCAGGGCTGCGGGACACAGTGACAGGACAGATAGTCTATTCATTCCTACAACTTGTTAATTCATTCCTACGAATTATTAATGTGGCAATTGTCCATGTTTCATTAATTTTGTTCCCTAAATAACCCATGATTTAAGTGAAATAAGGGAACAAATTAATAAATCGAACGAATTCTTAATTCATGAAATCTTTAATTTCCCTTCCCATGTTTACCACAGTAAGAGATGCGAAAACAGTTATTAAAAGCGAAAGATAATAAAATAAACCTGGGAAATAAGAGGGTTAGACTATGAATATTTAGGAAAAGAAACAATGCCTAAATATACTGAATTTGTGGAAATTCGTGACCAACCGGCAAACCAGAACAAAGCCGCGTAAATGAAGACTATGGGGTCCAAAAGCATGGTCGCGATCTAACATTTTCCAGTTAACCTATTATTCCTCTAATAAACAAAGCTTTTATACCACACTTGTCATAATCAGATCTTATCATTTCTAAATAAATAATTGCTGGATTCAGCGATTAATAGGCGCTGTGACCGACACATTCCTGGAGCATTCACTGCTGTCACTAAACGGTGACGCCGAGCATCGTTCACAAGTTTCTGCATGGACCTGACTAGGGCACAGGTTCTAAGCCCTGGGACAAAATGGGATGCTTTAAGGAAAATTTATAGCCTACTAAGTAATAGGCCCAACATAAAAATAACAATTTGTTTTCATGGTTTTTTTTTTTTTTTTTTAAATAGGCAATGCGAAATATATCCGACTTAAATAGGCTAATTAAGATTAACGGATTTAAAACAGAAGTGTGGGCGCTCCATAAGTTCACAAAAAAGTTTCGATCGTGCCGGAGCCTGCTGCACACGTATATTCTAGCGATTCAAACTTATATCGCAGTCTGTTCATTATCAAAATAAAATGTCAACTAAACATTAAAAGGTTACACTGGTCAGTTTAAATAGACAGTAGTATACCGGTCCACTCTGCTGTTATGCCAAGGACGTTTTTGCTCATATGAAGAGGATCAAGCCTAGTTTACATTATAAATAATAGTTTAACATTCAAATACATTGCGAATATGGAAACATTTCGATTTGTGCCGAATGAGACATGAGCAATAACCTCCAAATAAATCTAGCCAAAGCCGCGCTCGCTCATCCTCGTCTGCACGCATGCACTGTCACGATCTAATGCGCTGTATGCCGGATTTTTAAAAATCTGACATTTTCTAGGACAGAATCCAGCAGGATCAAATTAATGTGAGCAACTGTGTTTTGGTGCAGCAGCGCAGATGTAGTTCACTTAATGTGCAGCGCAGTCACACGCGCTCCACATTTCGGATAATTTTATTTTAAATACAATAATATCAGTTGAAAACATTGCAATTGTGCTTTAAAATACAACAACGAGCACCACAAAACCGTTTAAAGAGGCACGTTCAGCGCTCTCCGTGCGGGATTGGAAACTGTCAACAAAGTAAAATGACTTCAAAAGTATGGCGCGCTCTCTTCATTTTATCAAATGATCATAATCGCATCTATTCATTTTATAATCCTGCTACTAGCATTTTATTCAGACTAAAACCTCTTTAATTCAAGTGAGAAAGCGTTTTGTGTGTGTGTGTGGCTTTTGCACATCCTGTCATACCGCTGACTGCGTGCCTGCAATAGACGCATTTTGCAGTAGCCTATTATGGTTAACGATTAATCGATTAATTGATCGTTAATTTAAACGACGATCGATCATGGAAATAATCGAAATTTGACATCCCTAGTATGTATCATCACAATAAGCAGAAACCTTTGTTTTAACTGTATTATAGTAGTACCACAGTATTATTTTAATTAAGTAACAAGTACCATATTTTATGCATAATACAATTATTTGATATCATGGTATACCAGAATATAGAAGTATTAAAAATTGTAAGTCATTACTATACCATTGTTCTGTAATAAGTACATTTGTATAATCATTTACATTAGACATTTACATTTTATGTCCTTCAGCATACAAAAAAATGGTCAGGTAATCTATGTTCTTCATGTAGTAACATCTACACTGCTTGTTTCTTTTTCTTTTTTCCCCCACAGAAAATGTGATTTAATACATTAAAATAGTTGAATTATGAGTTATTTATTTCCTACAAAATAATAATAATAATTTTATTACATATATTTTTTAATAGATTTAAATAAATATATTTTTATTAATTTTTACTTATATTTAATTTATTTTTTTAACTTTTTAATTTAATTTAAACTCAAATGTTCAATTTAAATGTTCAAACATTCGATTGAAATATTTATTTACTATAAATCATTTAAAAAATTAGTTTCACCCAAAATGTATTTGAAGACTGAAAATGTATCTTCTTGCTCCTCAAAGCAAATTTAGCAATATAGTTTTTCACAAACAAAGTATTTTTTTCGAAGCAGAATTATTATAACAGAGGATCTTACTCAAGTTCTCAATGGTGTAGTATCTCTGTTTGTAGTCCAATTTAATGGTCTTGGCATGAGGGCTGCCGATCCCATAGCCGATGGAGTAACCCCTCACCACAATGTCCTGGTTCTCCGGGGGCGTCCAACTCACTACAATACTGTTCACAAGTGGCCGCACGTGCAAGGAGCTTGGGACATCTGGCACAGTTGTCTCTGAAACCAAAGAACAAGCAAAATTGCACTTCATCCTCCTAATCAAGCACCAGTATACATGAGATATCTGCCTGTTTTTACCATCCAGATCGCTCTCAAACGTCTCAGCAGTGGCCCAGTCTGTGGCCGGACCTGTGCCGTTGACATTAATAGCAGACACTCGCAACATATATTCAGTGCCTCGCTGCAGACCTGAAAAATACATGAAGAACTTCAATACATGCTTTTGATTCACTTGAATCTGCTTCTACAAATCCATGTTCACAAGCTTGGTAAAACAAAAATCCCTTTCAGCTAAAAGTGAACAAATTAACTCGATTGTTAGGTTAGTTAGAGCTTCCTAGGATGATCTGGGTGGTTCCAAGAGCGCCGCTAGTTTAAATCACTAACACTAAGTATGAGCAATAGTAAATGTGAAGCACCATGTCTCAATCAACCAGTCAGCTCATTTCTCTGGAAACAAACAGAAAGATGCTTCACAACGCTCCATGTTTCTCAATCCATTTAACGAGATAAGATCGATAACCACCCCCACATCATCATCATCGGCTCTGCTGTACGACATACTGACATTGCCTAGAATGCTGATTCCACAAATATGTATTACACTGGACTGATACAAAAAACAAAATGAGAATTGACTGATTCCAGAGGCGAAAAGCATTTTATTTTTCATAATTTCCCGTCTGATGCCATGGGCATGTTCTGGTTTTCACAGATGAAGGAATGCCTGCTGTCGTTAAATGAGCCAGAGGTTGTAATTGTTTTAAATTGTTAATAAGCGTCTGCTTAGAGTGTTGAATGCAAAAGTCAGAGCTATTCCTACAGCCTGGTGGGAGACACTCCACTTCAAGCCTTTGAACTATCCAACATCTCATCTCATCTCAACTCAAATGGAACAGAAAACAACTATTATACTCTTTGATGCCAAACAGCATGACTCCCATGAAGCGGTAGAAATCTATTTTGAAATTAATTCTCACTTTTGTTTCATTAATGGATAGAGTTTGTTTCATGAGGCATCTATTTTGTGATATCTTATTTCCAGAGCCGTTGGCGGGGTTGGCATGGCGGCTCAAAAGCACTAGTGTACAGGGGTACAGACAAAATTTACTCATGCCTTTAAAAAAAAAAAAAAAAAAAAAAAAATATATATATATACATATAATTCCCAACCAATGTGGGTTTTTGCAATGGCTGACACTAATGCCAGGTTTCTTGAGCAGGATGGCCAAGGACAGATACACTGAAGCTGTTAATAGATTAAAAAAAAAAAATTATCTGATTAATTATGACACACTAATTCATTATTAAAAATGGGATCAGGGCAGATGAATAAATGTGTCCAATCTGTTCATTATTTTTCATAATTAATTGTGCTAAATTAACGTGAATTAACTAAATCCACAGGCCTATAACAATATCTTATCATGTATGCATATTTTCTATATTATATATAGTGTTCCTGTGGCTCAGTGGTAGAGCATTACGTTAGCAGTGCAAAAGGTTGTGGGTTCGTTTCCCAGGGAACACATGTTAGGTAAAAAATAAATGACAGCCTGAATGCACTGTAAGTCGCTTTGGATAAAAGTGTCTGCTAAATGCATTAATTTAATTTATATTTACAAATATAATATTTAGATAATGTGTAAAAATGTAATATGTAATAAATATATGTAAAAAAAAATGTATAAATTTTTTCAATTGATCTATACAATAAATGAAATATTTAGAAACTAAATTAACATTTAAAAAATATGTACCACTTTTAAACAAACTATTTAAACAAAAAACAGGCAATTTTTTTTGTAATTTGGAAAAAAATAAAAAAAGACAGATTTTGCATTGTCAAGTCTGTCAGTAGATTTTGGAATTGAGCTGTCCATCTGCCAAATGGCACAGTTACTGGCCGAGTCAATAGCTTGAAAACAACCAAATATTTGTCGGTCCTTCTGAGTTTGAAGTGTTGTTCAGCTCACCATCTATAAGCTGATAGAGCTGCGATCCTGAAGTAATCTCCGCCGCCTCGTTCTTCCTCGTACCCTTCCTGTAGCGGATCTTGTAGCCGATGATCTCACCGTTCTGGGCATCTGCTGGCGGAGGCTGCCATCTGACCATGATGCTCTACAAAGTTTACACATTAGACAAAACCAAAAAACTTCTTCAGTATCACACATTCTGATTTCCTTTCAGAGCAATAACCACAGTGTGTCAAAGGGGAGAATTAGCAGTGCATCTCACCCGGGCAGCTACAGTACATGCAAAGTCCCCACAGTAACAAGCCTGAGCGTAGGCATCTAACCTAAGCCATCATCTCCCCGAGGCATCCATTAGAGGATGTGATCGTCTTGCACATTAAGCATGCACGAGTATATCAGTCCTGCAGCAGAGGGCACTGGGCAACCAGCAAAACCAGCCCACACTGAACCCATGAATAATAGATAAAGCTGTGCAGCATAGAGGAGCCTGCGGGAATGCAGTTCAGGATGGATGGAAAAGGCTAGCTGCAGGGCCCGCGGTGCCTGCTGGGATAATGAAGGCAGGGAGAGGGGCCGCCCAGCGTGGGTGGGGAATTAATTAATAGCATCCACAGTTGCAGTGTTCACGGGCCATGAGGGAATAAACCGAATTAAATCTGCACCATGTATGCAATTACTGTATTTCAATTTTCGACCAATTCCAGTTCACCTCGCTAACTACTGCTTGTGTTTTCATCCAAACAAACTTGTTTTAATTGACTTATGGGTCACAAGGGTGCATGGTGCTACCTGCCGGAGTCGCTGTGTTCATTATACACACCCAGACTGAATCCCCCTTGTCTGTTGCGTAGCACCCCAGGGACACGTCGTGAGGGGGTCCCGATACAGTCCGTAGAAGCCCACTAATTAACCATCTTATACAAAACTGGAAAAAGCTTCTGTCTGGGACTTAAAGCCTTCATTATTATACAGTTCTAATTACTGAGCCATAAAACCCATTACAGGCTTGAAAGTGTGTGGATCTATGTATACCCACAATGCAAAGAGACTGCAGTTGAACTGGATTGACACATTATTTAAAGAAAACGCAAGTTTGAGGTATGCCTGTGCAAAACTTGCTGTCATTATTCTAGGGTGCTAGCATGTTCTGAATTGTATAGGGCGTTTTACGTTTAAAAGGAACTGGGAATTAAGACTTTTATGGCTTAATATAACATAATATAACGTAAATTATGTTTCTTTAAAAAATTATGTTTCTATCTAAAACCCATGAAAGATTTCATAATATTTTGACTGTGGGTGGCATCATTATTTCAATGACGATGCCCCATTGTGAGTCTTTTGGTTGTAGTTTTCAGTGGAAGGGCAACAAGAGGAGCCATGTAAGTCTTCAGATTTCTTAGTGATAAGAAGAGGTGAAAAGAATGGTAAGATGCCTGCGGACTAATAAAAGTCCGAAATCTTTGTTCTCTCCATTTTAGCCCTGATGCCTTTGAGGCTTTTAGTAGACCGCAGCTACTGAAAGAGCTTACAAACAGCAGAGACAAGAAACGCTAAATGATGACGCTTGTCATGACGCCGCAGACACTGAAGGAGTTTTTCAGCATGGATTTTACTCAACATCCGAGGGCGTTTAGACTCCCTGTTTGGAAAAATCGATGGGACAACATTTAGGTTAAGCCTATGCTTAAACCCATCGCCAGCTGTAAGCTCTTTCAATAGCTGTGGTCTACTAAAAGCCTCAAAGGCATCAGGGCTAAAGTGGAGAGAACAAAGACGTAGGTCTTTATGAAGTTTTAAATCTTTCTTGGGTTTTCTACTACACACTCCAGTAAGAGACATCATTTATGTTATATTAGTTCTTTTTCAATGCTTGTTGCACTTTTTTATTATTATTTAAACAGGGACAATGTAAAATATACTTTAACCTTAAAAAGGAGAGATGCATTATACCAGGTTGTAGCCTATTGCACTTAACTCTACCAAGTGCGTCCCACTATTTATTTATGTTTCCTTAGCACTCAAAATGTGTATAAGCAGTAACTCAGATATATCTGCATACTGCGGAATACACAATACACATGTTTTTGCAGTTGCTCTATAGCATCACTGGTGAGGTGAATTTTCTTATATATACTAATATATATTTACATACATATATTTTAAAAAATAGGCCTAACGACGTCCCTGTGACATATTCAAGTGAAACAACTTCTCAAATAAGAAAAAAAAAATGAAGGCGGGATTTTGTTCATTGGCATTTAATTGGATTGATTAACTGTTGTTTGCTAATTGCTGTGATTTTACTGCGAGTGAAAAAAATTGACAAAAACTTTAACAAAAAATAACCTGAAAAAGGAAAATATAAAAATCAAACAAATGTAGAATATCATAGTATCATAATGCCATTAAAATAAAACTGTTGTGAGAGGGAGGGGAAGTTATTTTGACTTAAAAATATAAATAAATAAGAATTGTCCGTTTTGATTTCACAGTGACGTTAATACTTTGGCTCTGCGGTTTGTTGAAATTCCAAGGATGTGAAAAAAGCAAAAGTCATGCTTGCCCTAGCTAAGTGCATTATTGCAGCGCAAGACACTTGTCTTCATGTGACTAGAAACATAAACAGACTCATGAATAAAAACAACAGGAGGAAGACTCGTATTCCCCGGCAGCTAGACAAATATCATTTCTATCTCGAGAAAGAGGGGGAGGTGAACACAGAGGAAGAATGAGTGAGAATGTAAAGCTCAGTGACAGCATTCTAGCCGAGCACAGATGTGCTGCTCATCACTGTTAAATCACAGCACCAGAGGAGAGCCTTCATCAGAACTACAGCAGCTGGTGGCACACGGCTGGAGCCAGACAGACACACAGCCTTACCTTAGAGTTGAGCACTTCAAACGTCATGTTCTGTGGCGGGGCACTGGGGACTGAACAGAGGGAGAAGAGTATTAGCGGTTATTAAGGCAAGGCACTGAGGTGAACAGGCTTTCAGTTTCCTCCGTTTATTATTCACAGCACATTAAAGGGATAGTTCACCCCAAAATGAAAATTCGAAAGAAATGCTGGTAACCAATCAGATGACGCTAGCCATTGATTTCCACAGTGTAGCAAGTCAATGGCTACCGTCAACTGTTTATCTTATTTTGTGCTCAACAGAAGAAAGAAACATAGAGGTTTGGAACAACTTGAACAAGGTGAGAAAATAATGAAAAAATTTAAATTTTGGGGGCGAATGAAGCCTTTATGACATTTTTTTTTTTTTTACAAGTTTTCTGTAATGTTATGTTTTTATGGTTAAAATTTTTGGCCGACATGTTAGAGTTCAAATCTTTTTTTCTTGATGGGGTTTGTCATTTTAATGCTCCATAAATCAGAAAATATATGTTCAATGAATGTTTAATGAGGTGAATGTTAAATGTGCAAACCCTTCTGTAAAAACCTTCAGAATATTGAAAGGAACAAAACTGCCAAGTTTTTTGTATGTACAGTAAATGCTACTGAAGTCTAGATTTCTGGCAATTTTTTTAAATAATAATAATAATTTTGAGAAAATAGACTTTAAGGATAAGTACTGTAACTGAAATCCACAGACACAAATAAAGTGTCATGAAATAACAAATGAATGTATATTTTGGATATTTTCTTTCCACTGGACTGAAAGAACTCAACATCTCAAAACTAAGCAGAGCCTGAACAATGGATTTGTTGGTCGTGTTTCATCTTAAATGGCTCTCTGGTGGACTGGATTCTGATTCTGGTGAATACCAGCATTGAGCTGACAAATATTTTTAAATAATGACCGCTAAACTGTACATTTCACCACTTTCCATGGCTTCTTTCATATATCTCATAGCACTAAATCATAGCATTTTAATGCCGTTTTCACCAGCACAATTTAGGAAAGGGAACTGACACCATATCACAGAAACATTAAGAAAAATGGCCTTGGAAGAATAATTATACAGTGAGCATAAAACTTTTAACAGGTGGCTAGAAGTTCACGAGTCCCTAGAGTTGAAGTATAAAGTAATAACAACAAAATACATTTCCATCGGTGTTAGCAAATCTTAATGCCCAGGTTTTTTTTATTTATTTTTTTATTACTCAGTGACAGGTTATTATTTTGAGAAACAAAAAAAGTGCAGGGGTTTGGGGCAGAAACTGACCAGCAAAACAAAACAAATAGACAAGAGTTATTATAAGTACCATCAGAGTATGTGCGCACAGATATGTCCTCAGTGGACACTCCAGGTCCATGCTTGTTATAGGCCACCACTCTGAAACTGTACTCTGTGAACTTCTTCAGTCCAGTCATGCTGTAGGACAGTGTGTTCACCTCCAGATCCTGATAGAAAAGAGAGAGAGAGAGATTCCAGATACAGGCTGAATTATGATATCAGTAACAAAAGCTAGGAAGCTATAGATAAAACCACCAGGAAGCTATAGATAAAACCACCAGGAAGCTATAGATAAAACCATCCGCTATATGAGAAAGCCTGTGCTCAGGACAGACCACAGAGCTCCAGCTGTTCTCCAGCATGAACATGTCACATGCATTATCAAATATCACAATGCTTTTTTACATCATATTACAGAGGCTGGGTGAAGATGCTTTTACCTGCTCGCTGTCCATGCCCTTCTCCATGTAATAGATTTTGTAGTTTTGGATCTCGCCATTGCCTGTGAGGGGCATGTCCCAGCTGAGACTCACTGTGGTGGGGGACGTGACCACTGCCTGTAGGTTCGGAGCAGGGCCAGGTACCTGGACTAGTAGTTAGGAACAATGGAGAAAAATCTGAAAAACGATTTTATTTTATCATTTCATGTTTTATTAATGGCACCTTTTGTCTATCACTGTTTTTGTTTGAAAATTATTTTGATGCTTTAACACAGTAAAATAGTCACGCCAATAAAGCACTTTGAAATCGACTCGAATAGGGAGAAACATCTCTTCTCAACATATGACAGTGGCATGTGTCGAGACACCTCTGGCAGAAAACAGACTAACACACGTCAGCTCAAACTGCAAGATTGACGTTATTTAATTTGCTTAGCAGAGCGCAGAGAATGGAAATGAGATTCTATTTTGCTTAACTTTTGTTTACTTGCTAGGGTCATGAATCATTACATTTAATTATAGGCTCTGATGAGTGTCCGTTATATCTGTTGTTTTCCAACACGCTCACAACTGACATGCCTTCAGGGAGTCGTCTTGTAGGGCTAATCTAAACTGTGCTTTACATGAAATGAAGTATAGTGTAATTCAAATAGCATGGATAAAACAACTGGCCAATTTTGAAATAAATTAGTATGTAGTCATTTAGCAGACACTTTTATCCAATGATTATCCATCATATAATTGTGATGATTTTGGCTCACATTTAACAAAAACCCACCAATTCACCACTCAACAAATTAGAACTTTAGAAGCAATATATATATATATATATATATATATATATATATATATATATATGAAGAGTTCAGATGCAAAAGCCTCTAAGTGCCATCTGAAATTAGGATTTTTATCAAGCTCCTATGCTTAGGTTGAGTCATTTTACTTTAATTGCAATG
Source organism: Carassius auratus (assembly GCF_003368295.1). Lineage (NCBI taxonomy): Eukaryota > Metazoa > Chordata > Actinopteri > Cypriniformes > Cyprinidae > Carassius > Carassius auratus. The sequence goes on from NC_039274.1 coordinate 20,491,774, forward strand.
TGAAGGTCCTTTTCCAGGCTATTAAAGTGAAATAACTGAACAGAAATATAGGAGCCTGATAAAAATCCTAATTTTAGATGAAAATTTCAGATGGCACTTAGAGGCTTTTGAATCTGAAGTCTTCATATATACTGTATATTTAAAAAAAAAAAAAAAACATTTTTAGTGAATTGATGGCCTTCTGGAAAGCATGTTCATTTACTGTACATATACTCAATACTTGTCAGGTGCTCCTTTTCCTTTAATGACTGTCAGATCAGCGGTCTTCTCCATGATTGTGCAGCCTAGTGAACCAAACTGAGAGACCATTTTGAAGGCTCAGGAAACCTTTGCAAGTGTTTTGAGTTGATTGGCATGTCACCATAGTCTAATTTGTTGAGATTGGTGGGTTTTTGTTAAACGTGAGCCAAAATTATCACAATTAAAAGAACCAAAGAATTTAAACTACTTCAGTCTGTGTGCATTGAATTTATTTAATATACGGGTTTCACAATTTGAGTTGAATTACTGAAATGAACTTTTCCATTACGTTCTAATTTATTGAGACGCACCTGTAGTTCACCAAAAAATGATTCTTTCGTAATTTACTACCTGTGTGGTTTTATTTCTTCCATGTAACCCAAAAGAAATTATGAATAATGTTCATGCTGCTCGTTTTCATTAAACAAAAGCATAGAGTCCACTACTTTTGAAAAAGAACACTTTAAGGCATTATTATAAAATAAGTATGTATTACAGAAATAATATAGTTCAAATATAATATGCTTAATTGTGAACTGAATTGCTTGTTTTACATTTAGCTGACGCTTTTATCCAAAGCGACTTACAATTGTTATATATGTCAGAGGTCGCACACCTCTGGAGCAACTAGGGGTTAAGTGTCTTGCTCAGGGACACCATTGGTGTCTCACAGTGGATTCGAACCCGAGTCTCTCACACCAAAGGCATGCGTCTTATCCACTGTGCTAACACCACCCCTAGTAATGTTAATTGCATGAAAATGTCTCAAATGCAATTAGCTGAACCCAAGAGAATTTGTTAGCTCACTGAAGTAGGATTTATGTACATCTTCATTTGCAATTTCATAATTACTTAAACTGTCTTCGAAATATGGGCAGTAAAGTGTAGCCAAAATTACTGCCAATCATTTATGATCAATTTTAATATACTTTAATGCCATTTCTAGTGAAACTTGTATTTGATGCATTTAAATATATTTGTAATTACAGATTTGTTGCAATTTAGTACACATTTAAAACATATCATCTTTAAATAGTAATACTGAATAACACGCTACTGTTCAAATTATAATCCAATACTTTATATGTGCTTTTGTATTCTAGTCAACACATCAAAATATGTGTACTTCCTTAAAGCACAACAAAATATTATTAAAAGATAATGATTTAAAATGTACTTTAAAGTATAACTTTTAATTCAAAGTACACTTTTTTTAAAATTTACTTTAGTGTGAAAATGTATTCTCTTTAAGTACACACAAGAGTCTTCTATTTTTATTAATATTATATTATCTGCAAGTGCAAGATTTTTAAAAAATATAATTTTAAGATTTGAAATACATAAAAAAAAAAATAAAACACAACTTTGTCAAGACCCCAAAAATTACAAAAATGCCATCCAAAATTTTTTTTATGAGAAACAGGCTAAAATATGGGTCATTATTTGCAAAAAAATCACCACAGTGTGACCAAAGCTTGAAATATAACCTACAATAGTTAATTTATTGTGTTTTTATGTCCTTTCATTGTATGGGGAAGAGCTGCATGAATGCTCCTCAAAACCTCTCCTTTTGGGATCCACTGGGGCTTGAACCAGCAACAAACAACCAGCAAGTTCTAGCCACTTCACCACATGTTTGCAACAACTGTTTAAACACATTCATCCAGTTTTAGTTACCCTGAACCTCCTTTCATGTTCGAGCTCTAAAAAAAAATGCATTTGGTGTCTTACATGAATCACTTTTCAAACTTTGATCAGGCATTTCTGGCATCTCAAATGATAGAGAAATCACTTTATCTCAGTTCCACAGACATTCATTCTGTCCAACAACAACACATTCTTTTGACACCGATGTCTTACAGGATGGGAAGGGGCGCCTAAACTGGATTAAGTGCACTCTATGAGTGTGTGTGTGTGTGTGTGTGTGTGTGTGTAGATGACTTGTGTTCAGATTCATTCATAATGTTTACAGTAATATGTGTGTCAGCCTCTGAGGCCGATCCCTAGCAGCAGGATTCCCGGGAGTGCCAGAATCCTGCTAACACACATCATAAAGTGCTTATAGCAGTCAGAGCCAAGGACGCACAGAGGAGCAAGTCTGACCCAGAAACGGCTTCTCCTGTGCTGTGTTTAGTCTGATAATGTTTCATGTTGATGGATTCTGGCCATATACCTTCAGCGATGTTCAAGAGGTGTAGGATTTGCCAAAAAGCCAGCAGATGTTTACTCGTGCTTGCCTATATAATGAGATTTTAAACTGACATGGAGGCACTGGGGAGGTTTTGGGAAAGAAAACCTCCAGAGAAAATGTTCAGCATAATAACATAGGCCCGTGAAAGCATGTGAGACACTAGCTACGCAAGCTTGATTTCATGCATTATATAGCCTTCTGATATCTTTTAATTCATAATGCAACTGTGTTAAACCAGTAAACATCAGATTTGAATTAGTACATACATCTCATTGAAACATATTCTGATTGGATAAGTCCTGTATGTTATCAGGAAGTGGAGATCTTACCTTCAGGCTGGGTGGCGACCCTCAGGGGCGCTGAGCTCTCTCCAGGGCCGTTTTTGTTGTGGGCCACCACACGGAAGGAGTACTTGGTGTCTGGCATGAGGTTTTGAATGGTGACTTGCATTTCTCCTGGACGACTGGTGTTCACTATCCTCTCCCTATACAGCATCAGAGAGACAAATGTGATATGAGAACAAAACAGGTGCTGACTGCTGATTCATGGGTATAAAGTAGAGATGGACCGATTGCAATTTTCTTGGCAGATTCAAATTTTTTTGTTTGTGTTATCTGCCGATACTAATTTTTTTGTTTGTGTTATCTGCCGATACTAATTTTTTGTTTGTGTGATCTGCCGATACCATTTTTTTGTTTGTGTGATCTGCCAATTAAATTTTTTTGTTTGTTTGATCTGCCGATACCACTTTTTTTGTTTGTTTGATCTGCCGATAACGATTTTTTTTTTGTGTGTGTGATCTGCCGATTCCATTTTTAATTTATTTGTGTGATCTGCCGATACAGTTTTTTTTTTTATTAGTGTGATCTGCCGATTCCAATGTTTTTTGTTTGTGTGATCTGCCGATTCCATTTTTAATTTATTTGTGTGATCTGCCGATACCGATTTTTTTTATTTGTGTGATCTGCCGATAATGATTTTTGTAGATTCAGATTTTTTACCTATAAGAGCTATGATTGACAGCATCTTCAAACAAAAATATACTTTTCTTCAATGGGAAGTTTAATAAAAAAAACACAAACAACAGCACAAATGAACGCAATAGAATAGATGGCGCTTATAAATGTAATTTCTTTACTCTTCATTGTAAAAATTGTATACAAATTAATGCTTAACACTAAAGTTATAAAATGTATTCAGTCGAGAGCAGAAAGTGATATTCTATGTCTTTTGTTCTTGGATTAACATGACAAGCAAAATCAAGGATATTGGACTGCAGCACCTTTAAGAGTTTATCCACAGGCCCAATATACTGTTACACAACACCTTTTCTTTCACGTTCCAAAATTGACTGTGTTTAACTGGATACTTTCCAAGATGGACATTTTGACAATTTCTTTATTTATTTGAATGTTTTAGCGCAGTTAGCCACTCATTGTGGTATTTGTGTCACAAGCTGTTTGAGACCAGAGTGAATGAGACGTGTGAGAAGAAGTTGGTCAATAGAGAGCAAGAATGTGTGGCCTGATGTGATGTTTTTGCCTTTGCTGCTGGTAACAAAACAGATAGGCTGGAAATTGGAAAGAAGTGAGACTGATTGGCTGGTCATGAGGAAAATCTGCCGATTCTGATCCCGCCAATCGTTCCGTGCATCTCTAGTATAAAGCTTTTCTAATTTTTCTGTAGTCAATAACATCTCATACAGAATGGCATTATATATATTAATAAGAAAAACATGTTACTTAAAAGAATAGCTACAAAAACAACAGAATACAATCCTCAATAGCATTCATAATTCAAAACTTCATGGAGGGTGAACATCCTGAAAACATGTCTGGATTACATTTCACTATAGTCAAAGTTAAATGTATATTTTATTACATAATTATATACCTTTTAAAGTTATTTTATATTAAAAAGTATTTGCATAAAAGTAAACTAATTTTGTGCAATTCATATTTTTTATTTTGCATTCATTATATTTGTTATTGTTTTTATAATGAAAAACAAGCTAAATTTTTCTTAAACAAAATATCATTTAGACATCTCATTCTTTTTGGATATTAGGATTAAACATGATCTATAGATATACTTTACAGTTTTGTAAGATGCACCTAAAAATATAATATAATATAATATTAAATAAATAAATAATTGCAGGTACAATACTATTCAAACTAGGTCCTTTTTTATGTTTTTGAAAGAAGTCTCTTATGCTCACCAAGGCTGCATTTATTAAAAATAAAGAAAATTCACTAATATTGTGAAATATCATTACAATTTAAAATATTTTACTATTTTAATATGTATTTTTTACAAATTATTTATTTCTGTGCAGGCAAAGCAGCTGTTACTCCAGCCTACAGTCACATGATCCTTCAGAAAACATTCTGTTTTGGTGCTCAAGAATTATTTCCTATTATTATCAACATTAAAAACAATTGTGCTGAGGATTCATTGATGAGTAGAAAGTGCAAAATAACAGCATTTATTTGAAACAATGTTTACTATAATTTTGCATTAATTTAATAAATCATTGCTAAATAAAAGTTGCTCAAAAAATCCAAACTTCGGAACAGTAGTGTGTGTGTGTATGTATGTATGTATGTATGTATGTATGAAAGATATATAAAAATGCCCTGCCTGTTATTGCCCTCCAGGCTGTAGAAGACTGAGTAGGTGACTTCATCTCCATGCGGTTCAGCAGGAAGGCGCCAAGTCAGCTTGATGAAGCGGGTGGAGACCAGGGATGCCACAACGTCACGGGGGGCGGAGGGTGTGGTGCCAGCGCCGCCTCTGGAGCCTGGCATTAGACGGTCAGTAGTGGCACGGGTCAGTGAGGTGGGAGGGGGGAAGGGGATGGCTACATCTTTGAGTGCAGACAGTGGGGTGGTGTGAGTGAAAGCAGAAATCAAGGGTGTAGATGGGTGTTTAGTGAAATCACAGGAATTCAGGGAGGGAGGGAAGAACAGAACAGAGGGAACACATAAAAAGAAAAAAGAAAAAACAGAACAAAACCATAACACAATGGCGTCTATGACAGGAAATCAACAAAACAGTGAAATAATCACAAAGAAACATGAAAAATGCAATCATAATGGAAGAATGTTGGGCATGTAGTTGGAAAACAAACGACTGAAGTGCAAAAAAATGTACACTCTTAAAAGAGTAGTTCACCTTAAAATTAGACACAATCTTATTCACTAAAACTATTGTACTACAGTATAGCTATCAAGTGGCATTTGCAGAAACCAAATGCAATTGGTTTCATAAATATGTGCCAAGGATTCATAACTATGCACTGTAAATACGCACCAATGAGATTTCAACATCAGTGATACCAAAAACCTTACATGGTGCTGCATCACTCTTGTAGCATATTTGATTTTAGGGAAAGAAAGATTTTCTGTCAGTGTTATATGGGTTTGGATGTGAATGAATAAAAAGATTTATTTTTGTGTAAACTAAACAACTAAAAATCCATTCTGATCCGAAGAAGAATGAGGCACAGAGGCCATCCATTTCAATCACTAACATACATCTAAAGGTCCAAGGCTTTACAATCTTCACACGGATATGCTAAATATTTCATGCTGAGGCTTCTGTTGTTAAATCTATGAACGTCTGACTGTTGTTTTCTAGCAGTGGAGTGAAACTTGACACAAAGCAGCTCTAAAAATCTGTCAAGATTATTTGCTTTTGTGGACTGCAATAAAGTTGTGTTTTTGGCAACAGCAACTCTTTGAATGAAACAAAACTGTGTTTCATTTGCATCTGGCAGAAGAAGCAGCTGTGGAAGGACTGAACATCAAGTGAACATTATATGTATGATTGATGTCCTGAATCATTCGAAGATGGTGCGCTGACTGTGGACAACAATAACATGAGTAGGTAATGAAACGTCTGAAACAAGTAATATTATGCTCCTTTTTTTCTCTATGCTAACCAGACTGAAACACAATCAGCATGCAGCACCAGAGAAAATATCTAATCTCAATTCCATCAAAAAATCATGTCATAAAGATCAATAAAACTTATGAGGCTCATGATTCAAATGGCAGAGAATTTCTGTAATATCTCTTTCTCTCTTTCAAAAAAAAAAAAAAAAAAAAAGCAAAATAACAATGGACAGGATTGTGGACTTGTACAAATGAGAACAATAAAACCAACAAATGGGGAGTGATCAGAGACTAAGAACAAATTAACTGCAAGAAACCCAAGTATGGCATCGAAAACCAGAGATTTCCATATGAAAACAAAAAAGAGCAAATGGTCTGAGCTCTGTTTATGCACTTTGAGCACTATTTATGCACTATTATAGCTAATAGTCTCATTTGTTTCTTTTATGTACCCTAAGGAATTTTAGGAGAAGCTTAACATAAAATATATATATGTATAAGTCTCCTGAGTTATGAAAGAGAAAATTCTGAACAATACAGTTTCCCTGTTAACTGAGGGTTTAAAAGTGCCATATAATGCTGAAAAAAAAAATGCATTATGTTCGGATGTGCTTCATTCAGATCTGAACAGAAAGTGGGAAAGGAGACCTGTATATAATATGTACGCTAATAGCAGCACTCATTAGCTCATAGCTTGCCCTAAATGACAAGATCCATTAGACAAGAGAGCAAATTAAACATTAGTTGTAGCAATTACAGTTTTCCACAAAGAGGAGCCTTCAATGTTCATCTGTCTAGCCGCAGGGAGAAAAAAAAATTCTATCATTCAGCATTTATCTCTGGTTCAGCTTTGTGTGGTGCGTGACATTCTCTCTGTAGTTTTTTTCCCCTTATGGTTCAGTCAGTTCACTTGGCGGCCATTTTGCTCAAATAAAGGGGGCAGCTGTTTTTTAGTCATATAAGTACAGTGTTTATGAACTTGATTATGGAAAGAATGCCAAAACTTACATTCAAAATCATCATTAAAATCAACTGCATTATAAAAGTAGATCAAATTATAATCCAGCTAATCTGCATTTGTATTCTAGACCAGGTGATGGCTGTTTTTAGGGCTGTTATATCACAACACACACACACACACACACACGCACACACACATTTGTTTTTGTGAAAAGTGGGGACATCCCATAGGCGTAATGCTTTTTATACTGTACAAACTGTATATTCTATGGCCCTACACCTAACCCTAACCCTCACAGGAAACTTTGTGCATTTTTACTTTCTCAAAGAAACCTCATTCTGTATGATTTATAAGCGTTTTGAAAAATGGGGACATGGGTTATGTCCTCATAAGTCACCCTCTCCTTGTAATACCTGTGTCATACCCATGTCATTATACAGGGTTGTGTCCTGATACGTCACAAAAACAAGAGCACACACACACACACATATATATATATAACAGCACAAGATGCTAACATAACAGAGCTATGTGGTGCAAAGTTAAAAAATCTCAATCTACTCTACTCTAGAAAAACTATAAAAAGGTGAAGTTTTAATGACTTTTTTTTTGTAACATAATCTTATTAAACTAGGAGGTTATCAGGATGATCAGTCTCCTAAGCATCTGTCTGATGGTGGATGCAGTCATGTGATGTACGGTGAAGAGCAGCAGAAGATTAATACCGATTCTATTCATAGCAGAGAGCAATGGCTGCTGCCATTGGAACAGATGGTGACATCGCCTTATTAATGATACACACTGAAGCTAAGCAAAAAGGTCACAAGACCTTTGGTGGAAAATGGAAATGTAAAAGGATTATTGTTAACTCCATGTTTGCTGTAAATCAATGTAATAATGATTTTAATACTAAGCAAATGGTATTTCAGGAATATGCAAATGAAAACAGAAATGGCTGCTCAAAGCAATAATGGTTATGTATCATGTAGGTCACCAAGAATCATAAGGATATGGGAAAAACATACATTTAGGGAAGATTGCCTCATTCACCTCCATGTATTTATGATGTCACTGTCTAAGAGAGGTAGTGTAGTGCACTGCTGATGACCACTTAAAAGCTCCTGCTTTCATCTCACATAGATGGGTATGGACTGAAATGGTCAGGGTACAGGAGATGTGACATAGTTCCTGCCGCACACATAAAGACTTCATCCATTGGCAGTAAATCTTACACCCTCCGAGGGAACATGCTATTATCGGCAGGGGTCTGGAAGGGCTTAAAGACTTCCTCGTATTGTATGGAGGCATACAATCTGGGTTATTTCATTTATTCTCACTGAGGTTTGTATTCTTCACCTGTTCTCATGTCATAACATGACAGGATCAACTGCTGCTGAAATGGGGAGGAGCTTTTGATTTATAGACACTAGCTAAAAGCCCTAATGAGTGATGAAGAGGAGGAATGGCCAGCTCAATCACAAACATATCTATCGCTTTCTTCTCCTTCTATATATTTTGTAAAGCTGTTTGCTGATAATGCTCAAAACCATGATAGGTTTTTCTTAGATTAATAATAGTTTAGTTGTACATGTTTTCCATGGTATGTCGACGTTGGACTTGTATAAGATGGAATATAACTTTTAAAAAACAGACAGTTAGTGTATATTTGAGCAAAAAGGACATTGGAAATATATATATATATATACAGTTAGGTGCGTTGTTAACTTCAGTCACATAAAGGCGAGGACATTTTGAATTGAACAAAAAGTTGAAAGACTAAAAAGAAAAGAGGGCTATTTGCATAATTTTGCATTACAATGTGACAGGATTACAAAACAACTTCCACTGCAATTTGCTGCATAAACCATTTTGGGTCACACTAAAATGATCAGAGGCTCTCTTTCCAACTGTTATGCATTGCCAGGCCATCGCGTGTTAATGTATTTGTAGTTTTGACATCAAAACAGAAGTAATTTCTGAGCCATTTCTGCAGCTTGACATTGATAAATGGAGTGTGCAGTGTGTTTCGAGTTAAAGTTACAGAATGTTTTCATTGTGCATTGAATTCTAAAAGTAAAACGATCACACCAGTTTTATTTATTTTTTTGACTTGTTAGATATTTCATGATATCCTCAGGCTTTTATCGACACTGTTTTGTTGTAGCAAATAAAGCCAAAGCGAGCGAAGGAAGCTAAAAGTAGCATTTGTTTAATAAGTGGAGTTATAACGATATTCAAGAAGCCAAGCGCACGCTAGTCTTTGTCATTTTTCATTGGAGATATAGCTGGCTCGCAGCGATTTCGCATTGGATCTGAAGCGGGCAGCATTGCAGCAGTGACAGCAGTCTATCTCTTTAAAGTAAACATCATGAATACGAGAGGATGATGGATTAAAGGCCATCAACACCCCTGTTGAGATTAAACAGGTTTCTCACGTGATGGAGAGCAGCGCATCTCCTGAGACGCCTGGCTTCCATAGTCTGAGAGATGAAACCCGGAGCAGCAGGGCAGATCTAGAGGGAGGCACAGGCACCTGCACGGGACGTACAGCCCAGCACGAAAGCACAGGATTATGGGTCGCAGCATGATGCTGGCAGGGGACTTCCTCAGTGTTTGCTGGGAAGGCAGACACCCATCTGGCATCTCATCACTGTATGTCTATACCCAGTCCTCTCTGCCCAGCTATAGCAGCCCTCTGGGTCAGCAAGCAGAGCCCGCATTCCCTCCTGCACCTGCTAAACCTCCGGCTGCTTGCTTCATCAAAGAGCATCAGTCTCTGCATCATTTATTTCCTTACATGCACTTTTATCCCAATAGTCATGCTCAAACACAATATCGAAAATATCACTGGGCTTCTTTGAGCTTTGGCTATTTGTATTTGTACACAAAAGTACACTTTGTTTGAATAGCATGAGATTATTATATCACACCAAATCTTGGTGGAGTTCAGGATGAGAATTCACAAAATACAATTTAGAGTCTTAAACTGTATTTCAGCTAACCTATGGACTTGTTATATCTGTGATAGGCCTAGCTGTTTCTCCTAAAAATTTTGGATGCCACAGGAAACACCCTTCTTGTTTTCTAAGAAACACTATTTCTTGATAATATAGACTATAGAATATAGACTTTTCATCATCTTAGAAACATAAAAAATAGAAATATATATATATATATTTAGATATTTGTCTTAATTTGTCTTTATTTTCTTCACACCTCACATGTCTCATATACTATTTCATCTTAAACAGGCTCTTCACTGATACTGTTGTCTAAAAAAAAATATTTATATAATTATATTTATATATATATATATATATATATATATATATATATATATATATATATATATTTTTTTTTTTTTTTTTTTTTTTTTTTTTTTTGAGGGGGAAATAGTTCTTTGTGGTATAAATTATGCCACAAAAGCAAGACAAGTTTTGAAAAAAATAAGTAAATAAAAAAATTCCACACAATAATTATCCAACAAATCCATATCAGTGTGATCTATAACAAAGTTTTATGTTTGTACACTCTGTAATAAGCTTGAATCTAGTGTTGCATTCTGAAAATGGCTTTTTGGTACTTCATGAAACTAGTTTATTTCTTCATTTCGGTGAAATTTAATTTCTTGATTCTCCAACAGAATAATTCCTTTGAGTTTAGTTACAGCTACAGGCTTCATAATGTCAACTAAATCACATCAATATTCCAAGCAGTGAGTGATGAATCTTGTAAACAAAGCAGAGATGTTGGAAAGCAGCTAGAGGGCTCTTTCTGTGGCCATAAACAAGTGCAGCATATTTGCTCTGCTGTTAGCCGAGTCTGGCACACGGGCCTAGTTAAAGTGTCATATGAACACATTGAGAGGCCTCAGCGGAGACATACCATTTATGTTTTATGGCTCCACAGGTGAGATATAAACATAAATATATCCCAAATCAGTATTGTATGCTCTCAGACCAATCACCCTGTCTGTCATTGTGTTCAGACACACATCCAAGCTGAATCTATCATTTTTCTACAAACATACCTGGGTGGGACTAAAGCGTAGCGATGTTGGGTGTTTGATGATGATGGGGTGTTTGTGCCATACAAGGTTTTTGGAAGTAAGAAAAAAAGCCAAAAAAGAGAAATGTTTTTTCCAAGTGCCATGAATCCTTAATAATAACAATTCACTGCCAGGAAAACAAGCATTCAAATGCAAATATAGAATTCATTATTTGGTCACGGTCATTCTCTTTAAGCTGTGGAAGCTTCTGTCACCAAAACAAATTCTCATCCCGAGTAAACATACCTGGAAATAAAGCTCTTTCTGATTCTGATTCATATTTGTTGCAAATCTGCATAAAACTCTGCAATTACAGTTGTGCTCAAGGTAATCACAAGCATGTCAAGTCTAAAGCGACTGTTGAAAAAAAAGCTATGCTGCATTACACTAATGATTATTGGAGCACATATTCCCTTACAGAAAGAATAGACAGACAGATAGATAGATAGATAGATAGATAGATAGATAGATAGATAGATAGATAGATAGATAGATAGATAGATAGATAGATAGATAGATAGATAGATAGATAGATAGATAGATAGATAGATAGATAGATAGATAGATAGATAGATAGATAATGAGCAAGTTCCACAGACTGTGCAACAAACTCTCAGTCTGTAAATTAATAAACTCAGCAATCAGCTCTAACAATAAGTGAAGATTGTTGACTGTGTTTCTCCATTCACCATGTGCTTGTCCAGATGGCAGTGAGAACCAAGGCTTCAAAAAGCCTCCAATCAGACCTGTCTAGCTGCTTTAATTAGAACAAGCTGAGAAGCCTGCAAAAATAAAGCGTTTATAGACCATTTCATATGAGAGGAGTGAAAAGTACAGGAAAGAGAATTCAGAGAGACGCTGGCTTCTTCTCAGAAAGATACAAGTATGACAGAAACTTTCAGTTTGTGCACTCAGTACTGCTTGTATAAGGTTGGATTACATTTTTTAAAGGGGTCAGGACATGAGAAACCAAATTCCCCTTGATATTTTGATGTAGATGAGGTCTCTGTATGCTTAATACATGATGCAAGTCTTATATTGTCCTCATCAATCAATCAACAACAACAACAAAAAAAAAGCATTTATGTAATAACCCTCAGAAAATGGTCCATTATGGATCAGAGGGACAAGGTGATGTCACATAGACACAGTCATTTGCATTTGACGGCCTCCAGCGCAACACAACGATGCAGATTTTTGCATGTTTATATACGCTGTCAAAGGATTTAAAAGTTTATTTTCAGCGAATGTCCCAGTCTCGTCAGTGCTAATTTACCTGAGTGTTCAGTACAATTCAACCTTGACTGTTTTGGGAACAAATCGCAGTATGATGCTAGCTTTGCCAAAATACTTTTGCTCAAAGATCAGGCCGTACCAACTATTCTGGACCTAGCAAATATGTAATTAACATATTACATGTAAAAACTATTTTTTAAACATTAATGGCGGTAATGGATGTTAAATAATCAAATGCATCATAAGAAAATCATGAGAAACGGTGGAAAAAGGTCATAAATCACAAAATTTTGAATGCTTTTTGTCAGAAAAAAAAAAAAAAAACTTTACTAATTTTGTGACACAGAGGAGCGTATGCTGCCTGTATACAGCTCAGATTTGCCAAAATGGCACTACACAGATTTGTAGAGACAGAAAAGAGGAATTGTTGAATAAAGTTATTATTTTTGTTTTCTTCATGTACAAAAAGTATTCTTATCGCTTCATAACGTTATGGTTGAATCACTGATGGTACATGGACTATTCTGACTATGCTTTTCATACTTTCCTGGACCTTGACAGTGTTATTTATTTGGCAGTCTATAGGACAGTCTCAAGCCTCCCAGTTTTAATGCAAAATATCTTAAATTGTGTTCTGAAGACGAACAAAGCTTTTACAGGTTTGGAACGACATGGAGGTAAGTGATTAATGACAAAATTTTCATTTTGCGGTGGAGTAACCCTTTAATTTTGTTAACGAAAACTATGACGAGAAATGTTTGTCAATGAGGTATCTTCCCCAGACAAATACGAGACGATGACGAGATGATAAAAAGGTCATTAAATGATAACTGAGACTAAATTAACATGCAATATCAATGATGAAAAAAAGTAAAATGTAGGTAAAAGAACGAAAACTTTATCAAAAACTTTATATTTTTGTTGAAAAAAGAGGAGTCAAAACATTTCAGATTGCTGTATTTTAGAAGACTCTATTACGCGAGCGTTCATGTTTGCGGTTGCCAGATATCAAGACCTAAAATCCCCCAATCTGACCTTTTCTGTTAAACAGATACGTCCTATTCCCAGCTTTTTACTTTATGCAATCTGGCAATCATTCAGACTCGCTCTCTCTGCAGAGGCGACCGTGATCTGAAACACTGACATACAGTACTGTACAAGTAATCTGAGGTATTCTGCTTAAATGAAAGTTTCATTCAGCCAGTCTGTGCTGTATCTTGGATCTCGACTGTATTGTTTGCGATAGTGGTTGTGGATTGTAACATTACTCGTGCCACCCCTGTGCAGCGAGAAGTCTTTTTGTCATTGTTTTAGAAGAGAAACATAAATGCAATTTGATATCCTGTTATAAATCCGTACACTATTCGATATTCTATTGATTTGTGCTTATTGGTGAAAGAGGAAAAAAACATTTCCCAAATGACAACAATCATTGCAATAAAAATAGAGCAAAATAATGTTTTTTTTTCTCATAATTTTAACCATTATAAAGTAAGACAAAATGTGTAAGTTTCCACTGAATAAAGCGATACACTTAACCGGAAAACCCAACCCTGATCAGTAAGTAAAATCCCAGCAACCACCCAGAAAAGCATTTCAATCGTGCATTAAACTCCAGTCCTGGCACACACATACACTGAACAGGTGGCACTGCCAGAGAGGAAGCTGTAGCAGATGGCATCATGCACCTGACCTACACCAACACTACTATACCATCAATTAAATTTGTATAAAAAAAAAAAGATCATCTACATGGATACATCCTCCAGTTTCTCTGAGATATTTAGGATTGCTTAATGAATAGTTGTGATGTAGTTGGAAAACTAAATGGATCATCATTACAGCATTATGAGATATTTTTAAACACTTTTATGATGGGATTTAAACATCTGCAAATGTAAGAGTGTAATAAACTAAGAGTTTAACGAGCTCTAACTAGCTAATTTAAGAAGGTCTACCAGCTCATCTAAATTCTAAAACAGCTGGGAACTATTTAAAGCTACCAAACTGGATTTTCAAGCAGGGTTTACAAAGGGAAAATATGTTTTAATTAAGTCGAATGTAAGCAAATATGTTGTTAAACATACCTTGATCCAATATGATGAGCTGAGCACTGGACTGCACATTGCCAGCGTCATTCTCAGCTAAACACTGATAGAAACCTTCATCTGATTTGACCAGCCCCAGCACCAGCAAGTTTTGCTCCTTCTGTAAAGAGGCACACAAGAACATCGCTTTCATCTAGAAGAAATACTGTATTTTTTAGAAGGTCAACGTGCTGTAGGGCAAGCTGGCCACTTACAATGATCTTGAAATAGTCGCTGGGAATGACAGCATCTCCGTTCTTCACCCATTTGATGGTGGGAGCGGGTGAGCCGGTGACCTCACACTCGAATGTGACGTCTGTGGCTTCATGAGCATATATGTTAGCTGGTTTCTTCAGAAACTGCGGGGAAGCTGTGAAGAAAAGCAATAAAACAGAAATCCTGTGAGTATGATAAACCCAATGTATGTTTCTTGAGAGAAACGACTCTTCAAATGTCTGTCTAACTAAATGCTAGTAATGATTTCGGGAAAACTATTTGATTTCAACCTCTCTCTCAACCTCTAAAAATATCCTAAACACCAGAATGTGGTTAAAATATGCTAGAGGAAAATGCAAAACCTCCAAAGGCTTCCCCTTAGCAAATGAGCTTATTTGATCTTGGAGAAGATAAACAGGACATAGATCATCTCAATAACAAGTGTGCACCAGAATGATTCAGGCTGGTCTGCTGGGACGGAATTGTATTGTTGCTCTGTGCTGTGCTGACTTCTACAAAACAACAACCTTCAGTTGCTGTATATTTTATATGAATTGCACTTTTGCAAAATATAACATCACTTGCATATGAATAACACCCTTGCTCTTATCTTTGCATAAATTAGATGTACTGATACTTACATATTTCAAACAAGGAGTCATGAACAAATATCACAAAACAACAACAACAACAAAACAGCTGTGGATCAACACAGGTAACAGCACAGGTCAATCCTAAATAAAAAAAATAACATGCATTTTATATGATCCCTCTTATTTTGGTAAAATACTGAACATTTTGCCGATACTGCAAAGTGAATGTAACATTTTGACCACAACTGTATGTATATTAAATTTACATTTTCATAAGTCACCCTCTCCTTGTAATACCTGTGTCATACCCATGTCATTATACAGAGATGTGTCCTTATATGTCACAAAAACATGCCCACACACACACACACACACATCATCTTATTCAGTGACAACTTATTTACATTTACATGTGATAGATGTTGTAATGTAGTGCACAATTTGGGACTTTTTATTTAAAATGTATCTACACAGTCAAAAGGAATGCAAAAGCTTTAAAACTCAAGATCTCAAAACTACTCCGAATGCACACAGAACCTTATAATTCCAAGGGGACGATAAATATTTATAAGACTGTCAATGCAATTCACAGTACAAAACTAACCAAAAGCAGAAAGGCTACATGAAGCTATGACTGGATGTAACCTGAGATAAATGAAGCTTACAGGATGTCTTTCAGATTCTACAGCATCTGGAGCTATATATCTAACATAAGTTGCAGCATCAGGGCCAAACTGACAGAGGTGAGGTGATGAATGGCTGGTAGTATGTGCTCCTGCAGTTTTGCTGAGGCCTGCACATACAACCTGCTGAAAAACACTTGTCACACACCGCTGGGGTCCAGCTCACGCCAGCTCCACGTGGGACAGATGGTTCGTGTTTCAATCACTCAGTATATCTCACACATACACAGGGCAGCACTTATATCGCTGGCCACTGACTGTAAAAATGTCGCATCAGCTGCAAATAACAACTCAAAACCTATCTTACTTCCATATAGCACGAAATATACAGCAGGATATGGTTTTATGATCAGGAACTGGCTGGATTATGAAAACTGGGTGTCCCAAACCAAAATGGAGACGGGCCTGAATGCTTGTTCGTAATGGATTGTGGAGGTCTTCTCCCATTGCATTAATGTTACATTAACATTCACCAGTGTTTGTTTACTGCTTGTTCATTTACAAATGTGGCCTAAAACATGCTTAAATATATTTGGCTATTGGTTAACATTATTTTCTATGTTAACATCTCCTAGGCGATGTCAAGCAATCATTTTAAAGATGATTACTGAAGATATTCATAGAGAAGAATGTGCATTAATGAATAATGCACAATAAGACCAAGAATATGAATTAAGAAAGTAACTATTTAAATTGTGATGTCATTATCATAATTTGATAAATTGTGGATAAATTGTGAGGGGGATGAGACAGCACCAGAGATTTCCAGTCGTGGTCAAAGACTGTGTTTTATGGAAGCTTGTTTCCACCACAGGATTATAATACTGTAATAAAAAACAGAAATTACAATTTATTACATCACAATTCTGAGAATATGAGTTATAAGGCTCAGTCACTGGGAATACATGACTCTACCTACATTTCAGCAAAGCTAAAAAAAACGTACCTATACAAATGAGATAAAAATGTGCATTTTTTATTAAGTTTCCATAGGTTACACTCCCTACACAGTCTACAGGGAGATTATAGTGACGCTAAAAAACATCTCAAATGACCACACAGCTCTTATCACTGCCTCACTTGCATTTAGAAGCATGTCTCAGGTTTCCTGCTACTGTATATTACAGACAATGTCAAAGCACAACACACACTGTTGTTTCTATTCATCTACCCTGCATTTCAGAGTAGGCTAAGAAACAGCAACCTACAAGCTACTCCCTTAGGTTCTGTGTAGCACAGAGAAGAGAGTCAATCAAAGTTTAATAGGATTCTGGGTTTCTCACCTACAGTATAACAAGAACACAGAGAGCGCAGAAATCCCAGATCAATCTGACTTGCTCACACCAGCACACATCTCTGCATGTTGACTAGTTATGTACACAACAATGTATTCATAACTGTTCTGAGTCCGCTGGTTGACATTTAGAATCTGAGCAAACAAGACACGAAAGTCTTTTTTTTTTATTTCACGCTTGAAACAGGAATACATGATAAAACCTGCTCTGTCAATAGCATTATGTTGATTACAACAAAACAATTCTGATTTGTTAAAAATAATACAAAAATAACTTGCAATACGAGTAAACAACAGGGTCCAGAGGGTTTACAAGCACAAATATGAATCTCATATTTTTGTTAAAGGAAGAATTATTCAGCATGCATTATTCAGCAAAACCTATTACTATTTGAGCTGTAAAGTTTGTTTTAGAGGTGGTACTACTGTTCTGGGCAAATTAATTTCTGGTTTTGTGTTACCAATGCACAGTGCAGAGAGAGTGAAAAGGCAAATGTGGTAATTAATATTGCTATTTAAATATGACAGGCTCATAGCTCGTAAGATATGGGAAACACAATTGCAAATGGACTTTGCATTTCCATTTTTAATTTGGCAGACGAAAATGCAATGCGATTTGCATTTGCGTTTGGATTATGTCACATTTTATGCGTCCACAAGTTGAAAACGCAATTGCAAGTACAACTTGCAATTCCTTTTGAATAATGTCCGGAATATCATTCCATAATTACTTTTAAGGCAGTGAGTATTTTTGGTTTTATAATTTAGAAGATTATACTAAAGTGACAACTGAACGTAATGTTTTTGGATACTGAAATAATTTGAATGAAAACATATTATGTTTAAATTCTATTATGTTATGCTATATAATATTATTTAAATGTATATTTAACGCAATTAGTTATTAAATTAATTGTTAATTGTACTGACAAGCATTTAAGGTAAACTGAGCTTTACTTAATGTAATATATTTTTAATAATAAAGTACATTTAAAATGCATTAACTCTGAATAACACTATACACCATCAATACAGAATAATATTGAATAACACTCAAATTAATTCAAATCAAGTATTTTAGACATGCTTTATTTAGTCAACACATCAATATAAAGCACACCAAACTATTATTAAACCATAATGGCTTTAAAGTGAAAGTTTTAATTTAACATTAAAAGTGCATTTTTGCTTTTCTATTCTCTGTGATTTCACACCTGTCTAAAGCATCTCACATCCCTTTCATCATCACACAATCACATCTCATGCACTACTGTCCTGTCCCAAAAACTGCAGCTTGAGCAATTACAGAGTATCCAATACCTGTTTCTGTAAACGTGTCTGAAGCATGACCAGAGTGTGCAGTTGAATTACAGAACTTAATGTCACCGAGAAAACCCAACACTAAAGGAGAGAGCTTTGCAGTGTGACATGACATTCACTTGACTAGTCTTTTAGCAGTGAGGTTTAATCTTACCTTTCATTGAGAGCTCAGTCTGGGCCTCTATGGATCCATTGGCACTGTCTGCCATGCAGCTGTACAAACCGGCATCTTTCTCCGTGAGACTTAAGATCCGCAGACTGCCTCCGCCAAGCACTTCAAAACGGCCCTTGCTGTGTGGAGAAGAGAAAAAGGCGATGTCAGTACGCTCCCTGCAGAAAGTCAAATGTATAATTAGCCCAACACTAATTCAATAACTGAAGTATACATGTTATTTCTTACATGCCAAAAAAATATAATCTATATCTCAAAGGGTGCATTCCAGCAGAAAAAGGCAGCCTCAACATTGTGGAGGTCAGGCTTGATAATCAGAAGTTCGCTCGCCATCAGGGGCAAACAATAAATGGGTCACCACTGTGCCCTTGAGGTCACCAAAGCAATTAATCCCAGGATGCTTCAGGAGGACTGTCCAGGTAATAACTGGACTTTATGTTGCTTTGGATAAAAGGGATTGTTCCAAAAGGAAGAGGGTAGTGTTAGCAGGAAAATATTGTTAGTTTGCCTTAGAATTTCAAGGTAACTATTACATTATTATTATTTAAAATGTATTTCAACCGTTACCAAAAGATTGAATACAAAAGTGTCTGAATACATTTTTATCAACAACATCTGTTACCAAAAGTTGTCCGAATACAAAAGATATCCCTGAGTTTATTTATTAACTATTTTTTCAACCCTGTTGCCAAATGTTGTCTGAATACAAAAGGCATGTCTAAAATGATTTACTATTTTTCAAGTTGTCTGAATATAAAATAATAATAAAAAACATACAAAATATATCTAAATACAATTTAAAACTCTGTTTGCTTCATAGTAATAATATATATACATATATATTACATGCTTGTTGTGTCCTAGAAGACCATTCAAAATTGTGGGTTCTCTAGGACACAACAATAATGTGTTTTCACAATTTTTGCATTTTTTGTCTTTTAAAAAAAAAAAAAAAATTTTAAACACTTAAAGAAGATGTAATGCTAGTACCAAAATCTATAAACTGTCAAGCATGACTCGGCAAATAAAATATCTGAGTCCTGAGAGGGCAGCTTGACAGAGTCTATTACACACGCCAGACCACAGGACTTGCATAAGAGCAAGTGACTCAAAAGCCTTGTGCTCAGAGAAACTCCACCCTGCCTCAAACCATCACACATACCTCATCCCAAAGGAAAATCAGCAGGTCTCATAAAGAAGGCCTTTGTACTTTTGGGCTAAAGAACACGCTATGAAACACGTAGGCCCTCTCTTGTCCACCTAAGACACGCTTCAGTCTCTGTGTTTTCTTTCATGGACTATGATGTTATAAGTTTCTGATCTCTGCATGTGTCTCTAGTCAAGTGCCTTCAAAACTTTACTGCAGGGATCCTCAAATCTGGCCCAAGAGATCCATTTCCCTGCAGAGTTTAGCTCTAACCCTGATCAAACACACCTGAGCATGCTAATCAGTGTTTTCAGGATCATTAGAAAATCACGGGTAGGTGAGTTTGATCAGGGCTGGAGCTAAACTATGGGCAAGATTTAAGGAACCCTGCTTTAATGTGAGGGAGGCACACAGTGGTACAGACAAAATCATTTGTATTTGTCAACGTCTAATTTTTCTTCATCGAGTCTGAAAGATTCACATAGACTCATTTGAGCTGCAGCAGATTAATGATTTTAAAAAATCAAGTAGATTAATAAATAAATATAAAGACTGATGGGTTTTTTTAATGGTAAAAGTATTCATTCATGCGCAGTTTTTCATGCCTGTTATCTAAAGTTGTCTGAATACAAAATAGATGTCTAAAAGAATTTAAAACCCTGTGTTGCATTAACACAATAAACATTTAATGTGTGAAACTAATTCTACATACTGTACAATTATAAAACAAAAGTGGATAACAAGGTTGTTGCAAGTAACAGGGTTTCAGGTTTAGGATAAATTCTGCTTCCATTCAGTTTGGGTTAGTTTAAATTAAGACCAAATGACCAAAAATAAAATGTAAAAAAATAGTGTGGTATTAATCTAATTTTTTGATGTGTCACAAAATGTCCTGGTAAAAGCACCAACCCATTCAGTCCAGTTACCAAATCAATAAAAAAAAAAATGAATTTGGATTTTGATTGAATTAATTAATTAATTAAATTGGAAACATTAGCTTACCAATAACCAGAAATTATAATTTGGTCTGTAAATAGGCTAGATTCTCAGTAATACCCATTCAGGAATATTGATACTTTATTTACTTAAAAAATATTTTCATGTTGAAAAGAACAAAATCAATAGTTATGTGATTTGATGGCTTACCACTTTTGACCAATAGGTGGCGCTGTTATCAAATAATTTTGGTGTGTTCTGTGTGAGGTGACAATGGCACACACAAAGTTTGGTGTCAATATGCCAAAGCTTTGCAGAGATACAGCCTCAAGTGTCACAAAATCTTTGCTGTGATATGTGAAAACACGTTTGTCTATTGACACAAAATCCATCATATTTTGTCATCACAAGATCATCTGAATTGATTTTGGTGAAAATCGGACCAACGGCTGATGAGGAGTTCGAAAAAGTAGGTTTTCAACATGAATCAAAATAGTGGACAGGAAGTCCAGCTCACTCTGGCATATTTGGTATCTATGTTTTTGGCATAAGCCACGGAAGCCAAATTAATGTGGCATGGTCAGTGTGAGGTGACAATGACACATACAAAGTTTGCTGCAAATATGTCAAAGCTTTGCAGAGATATAGCCTCAGAATCATTTTGGCACAGTGCCAAAAATCTGTAATGGTGCTGTATGAAAACAGTTTTGTCAATCATCACAAAATGAATAAATTTTGGTCAGCACAGTCTGAAGATGATCTGACTTGATTTTGGTGAAAACCAGACCAACAGTTTGAGAGGAGAACATAGAAAAGGCAGGATTATAACATAAATCAAAATGGCGGACAGGGAGTTAAGATTCACTACTAAAAAATTATCTTTCCAACAAATTTGTTCATGCGCTAAACGAAAACCATTTCGTGTATCAACACGAAATCCATAACTTTTTGCCACCTCGGTCTGAAGATGATCCGAGCCAAATTTGGTGAAAATTGGACCAACGATATAGGAGGAGTTAAAAAAAAGTTTGTTTTCAACATTGATCAAAATGGCGGACAGGAAGTTCAGTCAATTATGGGAAATTGGTATAGATGTTTTCGGAATGATGCAAGGATTTTATCAACATCAGTCTGATTACAATAGGCTAATGTAAGCAAAAGTTATTAACATTTTTATAAATTTCATTATAACCTTTGACCACAAGTTGGCGCTACCCCCAAACTTTTTGAGTACCATCAGGGCATGGAGTGGAAGATTTTTGTAATTATTTTCCTAACGATACGCTAATGTGTTAAAAAAAATACAGCATTTTAGAACATAATTCAAAATGGGCGATGCCTAAAATGGCTGCACGGGAAAATTGGATATCATTCGACTGGAAATGACCCACCGAATCTAAAGAGACAAGTTTTGTGTTTTTGGCCAAAGCATTCAGAAGTTATGAGCAAAAATATGATTTTGTTTTATATCTCCTGACCACTAAGGGACACAGTGCCAAAACATTGCAAGTAGTCTCAGGTCATGCTTGTTATAACACACACCAAGTTTGGTCTTAATAGGCCAAACCATTGTGGAGATATAGCCTCTCATCCAATTTTGCATGCTTTTCATATAATTCGTTCACATGCTGTTCGGAAACAGTATGACTAATCAACTTGAATTACATAACTTTTTGCCAGTGTTCTCGGAAGATGATCTGGTTAAAATTTTGTGACAATTGGTTCAATGGCCTGGGACGAGTTCGAAAAAGTAGTTTTTACGAACAATTGAAAATAGCGAAAATAGAATGTTGGTGTCCTTCCGACTCAGCATGAGCCAAGGAATCAGAGGAAAATTTTTATTTTATTTAATGGTTTATGGTTCAAAAGTTATTAGCATAACATTTTTGAAAGTTTAGACAAGTGGTGGCGCTAAAGAGTTTGAGTTGGAGACTCCAAATTCGCTATGGCAACTCTTCTCACTGTCCTCTATCATTGTGCAAAAATTCAAAACTTTCCCACAAGCAGTTCTATGGGTTGCCATAGACTTGCGGCGTAAGAAAAAAAATCACACTAACAGATACAATAGGTGCTTAAGCAATGTCTGTGCTTGGCCCCTAATAATAAATTCAATGGTTTCAAGCCCTATTTTGCACCATATAAACATCATAATTCCTCCCATTCATTATTCAACGAGTCGTCACCCTTACATGGTTCCTTAACGTTTCTCAACTTGTGTACGTTTGACACATACTATTCTTTATTCAGGACCATAAGTGCTTTTGGAGCGTTGAGGAAGCAGTAATGCTTTTGTTCTATGTATGGAGTCACCTCAAATAACCCAGAACTAATTTACAAAAGCCTTGTGACTGCAGATCGGTTTGGGCTAACAGCTAGCGCTGCACATGCTGTGATGTATATCCAGTGTGCAGCTCTGAGGCTAAACTACTGGCATCCGTCAACAGAAATCCAACACCAAACTACCCGTGGCACTGACCCAACCTGCCTCACAGCAGCCAGCCTGTGATTGATGCCGTCATAAGATACAAGTGAGTGAGATGAAAGGCTTCCTTGTCAACAGCTCGGAAGGTTCTGGCATGGTCTCCGCCCTTAACTGTTCAGCTCCATGGCTGTGACTCCAAACAGAGCCGCTCCTAATGCTGTGCCAGGACTTGAACGAGGGTAGTGACATTATTCCATCTGAAGCCACCAGCTAAAGTTGTGTGCTACCCCACTGGAAAATCCAGTTAAAACCAGCTTCTGATGGTTTCTACCACCATTAAGTCAAAAATGTCAGTGAGATAATCTATATTTCATAAAGCTGAAAAAAGAATGAAACTCTTGAAAAGAAAACATTATTATCACACTTATATATTAATGGTTGTGGCACCCTCAGTGCTACAAACAAAATACTGTAGAGGAAGTTTATTAGGTAACGTAAAATCTGCTTCATTGTTTATTAATATAAAAAATATATATCTTCCACACCAAAGTCATATGATGTGACCGATAAAGAAAAAAAAGAATAAGAAAAAGAAGAAAGAAAGCTCATGACTGTCAGTAAGTTTTTAAAAAGATCAGAAATCAGGTTTTAAAATGTAATATTGTGATGTTGTAAAAAAAAATGTAAATATATAAATGAATAAAAATAAAAACAATGGCATTTGTGAATGATTGTTTACACCATAAATAAATTGATTAAAGTGTAAAAAATGTTTTGAGATAAAAGACACTCTTAATTAATCATTCATTCACTAATGTCATTTATATATATATATATATATATATATATATATATATATATATATATATATATATATATATATATATATATATAAATAATTTGTTTTACTCGATGGTTATCAATATCTAATATTTTTTAGAAAATGAAACCCTTTTGTGAAAATCTTAAAAAAAAAAAAAAAAAAACGTTTTTTTCTCCCCAAACCCCTAAACTATTATAAATACAAAGAGTAGCCCACATTTTGGCACATGTGTTTTAAACAATTTCTAGTTTTTACATTTTTAGTTATGCACATTCTTCTTTATCATTGACCCTTTTTAATCTGGTCTACCACCCGATGTTCTCAAAATCCCCAACATATACTCAATCCTATCTAAAACTATCTAACTAGACCAACTTGAAGGGCAGCTAAGACCATCTTGGTTAAGATTTAACAACCTAAGCTGGAATGATCTGTGTTTTTTAAATGTTGAATAATACATAGTTAGGAATTAACTGCTTTTTTTTTTTTTTTTTTTACTGAGAAGAATGCATTCATATTTATTAATTTACCAACATTGTTGAATAATGAACTTTTCACAAAGCAAATAAATAGTTATAGAGCATTATAATGTGCAGGTTCCTCTGAAACAGACTGAATATCATCTCTGGACAGGGCTGCATCCTGACTACATCCCGTTCAAAGAGTTCAAAGAAGAAAAAACATTCAGAGTCAAGACCCTTTATGAGCTAATGTCATATTATTCTCTAAATCCTGAATATATGTTCGCGCGGCAGCTCCAGTGTGGTGTGTGCTGCTCTTTTATAGAACAAGGACTAGGCTTCAAATGAAATACCTCAGAAGAGGGAAAAACTGAGCTTAAAATCAAAATGAAGAGCTCCATCTTTACAAAGAGTCAGAGTGTTTGTTTTTCCCAGCTGGGTTGAGATGGACCATCATCATACCTTTCTTTATTTGTTTTGCAGGTGCCTCCAATGGTTAACCAATATTTTGATTAGCACATCACTACGCGTATGCCCGAAGCCACAGCCTGCGTAATACGTGCACATTAGAGGTCTGAATAAACTGGCAGATGAGACTGGATTTAGCCCTGGATGTGTCATTAGATTCTGAGTGCACAGAGAGGCTATCATCATTCCTAAAGAGACGGGACCCAGAGGGACTCACAGAGGGAAAAAAATGGACAGAGAAGCCAAAATGGAGAGGCAGTGACAAAATTCATATGCTCCAGTGACAAAAACAGCTGCCTCACATTTGGCTGAATGAATCCTTCTATAGTGCTTCATGGTCTATTCAACAGCAGTGATGTCCTGCCAACCAGTAAAACAGACATCCAGTACAATGCATTCCAACCCTTCACTTTTCATTCCAGCAGAGTCCCAATGACTTAGATTCAGCCTCAGATCATGGAGCCTCAGATGCATACTCCATGCAAAAATGGCAAGGGTTTTCCCATAAACTCTGTACTTTTCTATAAACAAGGTTACCCAAAACTGGGGTTCCAAAACTCCTGGGGGTTTGAGAGTTGTTGAAAAGATAAAAAAAAAAGAAAGAAAGAAAAAAGTATATATTTTTATTAACCTGCATGTCCTGTGAACATTAACAGACATCAGAGAACCATGGATATTACAGAGGGAAAATTTCAGAGAGTACTTCAAATGAATATGAAAGTGTTTCATCTGACAGAAATGTTTGAGGATTGCTGCTATACAAAAAGAAAATTAAACGGCTCAAAAACAATTTTTGAAAAAAAAAGGTTGTGTAGTGTAGCAATTAAGTAAAAAGTAATAACATATATTCTTTGCATTGAATGTGAATGTACACATCCTCATAATTTTCAAAAAAAAAACAAGAAAAAAAAAACATTATTATTTCAGAAATCAATCATTCAGTACACCAAAAAAACAAAAACATGCTCAGAAGTTTCCAGACTGCTTCAAAGAACTAGGCAAATTTACAAATGTTTGCAAGATTTGTGGCATTGAATCATTTAAACTTACTTAAATTGCCTAAAATACAACAAAGTAGTAAGCTGCAAAGTGGTTGGTAGCTTTATATCAATCAGACACATTGTCTTGCTCTCCTTTTCTCCTTCCCACCAGTTCTTTACCCAGTCTTCAGTGTTTATCCTTCAGTGAATCCAGCCTGTTCTTACACTCCCACTAAGAATCCTAAGCATCTCCAAACGTGCGATTATATCTCTCACCTCTCTGCCCAGTGACTCATCATCGATCTATCAGAAGAGGATCCCAGAGATGGGCAACATCTAGGGCCAAGGACTGAGAGCAGCTGGCATGACTCCACGGTTAATAGA
This sequence comes from Carassius auratus, assembly GCF_003368295.1. Classification (NCBI taxonomy): domain Eukaryota; kingdom Metazoa; phylum Chordata; class Actinopteri; order Cypriniformes; family Cyprinidae; genus Carassius; species Carassius auratus. The sequence goes on from NC_039274.1 coordinate 20,518,335, forward strand.
GCACTGTTTGATTTTTGACAAGAAAAACACCTTTCCTCCTATACACATATAAAGGAGCTCAAGAGACTCTTGGGCCCTGTTATACAACCGGGGCAATGTGTTTTTAATCCAAAAAAGTACATCCACTTGAATGTATTACACACAAAAAAAAAGTATATAAAAAACATTTAACAGTAATTAATCATTATAAATCTAGTTTCGATCTCTGGCAAGTTATTACATCTACATTTAGACTAAATGTAGGCTTTAAAAAAAGATTTGGGCCATATATGTTAATTGCATTAAAGAATAAAGAATCAAAAAATAATCTTTCATTTCAAAGAGGGGAAAATCCAAAGATCTTTGATTTATATATATATATATATATATATATATATATATATATATATATATATATATATATATATATATATATATATATATATATATATAGATTTATATTAATTAATTTACATGTATTAATTTTTTTGTTATTAAATTGTGGCCAAGCTGTACTGATTTGAATGTCGAACATTACATGGCCAGACTCTATATCAGGAGATTGTTGGCTCATAACTGCATTTAATCTGGTTATTACATATCCTGAACAAAATGCTGTAGAAGTTATTGCCCATTGACATTGATAAACAACTCTGCCAATGGCCAACCTGCAATAATGTCACCCTACCATTATAGATCGGGAGAGCAAGAGACAATGATCAACCCCAAATTGGATTTTAAATGGGGTTCCAGAAAGTCGAGCAAAGGGAACAAGTGGGCAGGATAAATAGCTAGTCAGTTGATCAGCATTTCAGTTTTACTGAGCTGCCATGGATAACAAACATTCAGGTATAGTTGGATCAGCTACACTATTCCAAAAACCATCTTAACCACCATAATGACCCTGTTTTTTAAGGTAAACTGTAAAAAAGGCCATAGAATCTCATTCAGTATTAAGGATGTTATTTGGGAGCATTACTTTTATGCATACAGAGCCCAAAGAGGGACACTATACATCATAAAATATTCATACACACAATATGAACTGAATACTTCTGTACTATAGAAATATTTGGAGATAGGTATTGCACAGTCTGATGAAAGGAACCATGAAAACACTTTGTTCATACTTAAATTGTGTCTTAAGGTTCTGGGATTGAAGTCACACTTCATACAGAGCCCAATATGAGGCAATCACCAGTCACTCTCACTGTACCCTTTCATCTATCTTTTCTCTCTTGTTCTGCCTCTCTGACTCGTCCGTTTACCGTCGTGAATCCCCACAGTGGAGCCACGCTCAGAGTTTTCATGAATTCAGATATTGTACGTCAAGCAGGGGCTTGAATGCCTCGTTCAATCACTGTCTGATAATACGATCATTCTCGCAAATATTCCCTATTGCTCTTTCATTTGACATTCCCAATTACTGACTGACAGTCCAAACCCGTCTTCAGGAAATCTCACAGGAAGTTTTTAATTGTCGTTTTCAGTCATCGAAGTTTGAGAGTGCACTCAGTGTTGAAATTACGTCCACCCTTGTTCCACACACAGCTCCTTTGATTAATGAAGTAATCTTGTGAAGATGGCAACTCTGGGGATACTTACATTCAAACCAGTGAGTGGGGGAATTATTGTTATGACAAACTTACTCAAACTTACTTACTAAGACAATTATTAGTGGTGTTTACTAATGCACGCAAAATTAATACAATTGCTCATGTTAATGGTTAGAGATGTGAGCAAACCACAATACAAAGTACATAACTTCAGGATGTAACTCATTCTGCACTTTTCTGTAATTATACCTCATATTAAGTGGCATGTTTAGAAGAGGTGTTGCCAGAATATCACCAAAACCTTTTTATTTTTATAAACAAAACATTTAATGTCTAAAAAAAATCCAGTTCAGAATCAATGTGTGAGAAGTTTATGTACAGAAACATACAAAAAGTACAGGACTGCTAGCATAACACTATTAAATAAATGTTAAAAAAGTAATGGGTTTCTGAGTTTCGAGACATTAAGTATTATATGATACAGATTTAATAAAATATATTTAACAAAAATCATTGATTGCACTCACAAAGTGAAGTAATCTTGTAATCACTGGTTCACACACAAAAAACATACTTTAGAAATTAGTATAACAGAGTAGAATTCTTTACATTAATAAAATAAATAATTATATTAATGTTAATACTATCATTTTTTTTTATATTAAAATAGCATTAAACATACTTTTGTGTGACTTTTCTCAGATTTTCTTTAGGGATGAACAACATATTGGTACCAAATAAGTAACCACTCAATATTAGAATATTCTTATTATTGGTATTAGCTGATACTTAATATTTCATTATGCATGTGCATTTTCCTTATTATTTACATGCAGATCTTACTCTTTAAATAATCTGAAATGGCTAATAATGAAAATTCTCTCAACATTTACTCTCCCTCATTTCGTTCCAATCCCATCAGACTTGTATTCATCCTTGAAATACCAATGAAGATATTTTTTATGGAAACCATATGTAACCATGTGTCAAGCAAGTATATTTGATATGCTCTAAATATGGGTGTTTATGCTATGTTTATTTGTGAATAGAAGCTTAAATTAAATCTGTTTATCATATTGTGTGTCTTCAGAAGACTTGGATTAAACCACTCGGTTCATATGGATTATTTTTACTGGATTACTACAAAATGTTTTATGTAACAAAACTTTTAAAACAAAACCAATTTTTGGGTAAACTAACATTGTTAAATGTAATTTAGAAAATCTCATGATTTATAATGGCCAAAATTCACTTGTAGCATTTACAACAATTGATTTTGGCTTTTAGTGCTATATTTTAAAATTATTTAGATAAAACAGAATATAATTTATTATAAGTGCATCCCAATTTTTTATTTATTTCCTGGAATTTTCCGGACCTGGATATCACAATGTTAAAACTTCCTTATAATCACAGGTGTTCCAGTGTTGAGAACATTGGCTGATCACAAGTGCCCTTTGGACACCCTGCAGCTAATAAGAATTGAGCATGAAAAAGTGGCTTTCCAGGTCTCATCTGTGAACAGCCTGGCAGTGTTTCTCACGAGAAAGGTTTGAGAGAGATTGTATGTATGTGTCTGTGTGGGTTGTGTAGACACTTGCAGTCTTGACTGGCATTTACACCTCTCTTGCAGGCGCCCGTCACTCTAATTATTTACTTGGGCAGCTGGGACAGAGCTGTATGCCAGCAGAACTGCAGACGTATACAGAGAGTGATCCCTAAAAGTGGACACTGCTGCCACAGTGGGACTCTTAGCTTGTGTTCGTCACACTGGCAACACACTGAGGAATCAATGGCCTGTTAGTGGAAATCACTGTCTGATTCAGGGAGCAGAGCTCTGGATCTATTAATAGCAGAGTATCTACCCTCCCTGGAGATCTGTGAGGACAGAGATGCTGTTTGATGATGCGTTTCCTACCTGTACTCAATGAGCTGGTCTTTGTGCGTCCATGTGACGTAGGCTGTGGGATGTCCCGTCACCACACAGGGGAGCAGAACGCTCTCTCCAACGACTTTAGACACATGCTGAGGCTCCAGGAGAAACTCCAGGTTCCTTTCTTCCCCTGATTCTGTACAAAACAGAGAAGTGAATTCACAGTCAGTGTCTGCCCCAGTGCTAATGTTATTTTAAATGATTTAAATAATAATTACTTTCAAACTATGTATAAATATTGAAACATCCTTAAAACAAAGTCAATCTATATGAAAAGTTAAATAACAAATACTATTATATTAAATAGTAATACTATTACTATTACATAATCTTGCTGATATTCGACTGATGGCTGAATCATATGTTTGGGGGCGGGGCAAAACACATTGAGTCAAGTCAGACATTCGACAGCCAAAACTACTGATGTTAACACACAGGGACAATGTGTAACAAATGCCGCGTAGATACAAATGGGGTAAATAATGTTTTTATGTTTTGATTAATAGATAGTTAACACTAACCGTCAGCGAAATCCTAACAATTTGAAAATTTTACAGTAGTGCTATCATTATAAAGTTAATGATATAATATATGATGTAATTAATGTTCTGCATTTCTGTTTTGAGCTGCGCACGCTGAAGATGACCAGTAGAGTGACGCATTTGATAGCACGTTTTTAACCAATGGGATTAAACTCATAATTTCATATAGAATACGCTTCACTATTTATAAAACATAACGTTACTATTAAGACTTATAGGCTATCTGCAAAAAGTGCCCGAATGCAAATGAACAGATCTGCGGGGCTCTGAATGCGAACTCATTTTATGGACGCGTTCTTCATCAAACAATGTGCAGAAACACTGCAGCTAAACTAAAAATTCAGAGTTCCTTGGTGTTTGAGTCACTGTTGCTTTTCTATCATCTCAAACCAGTCTGCCCATTCTCCTCTCATCTCTGACATTAACAAGGCATTTTCCTCCACAAAACTGCTACTCCCTGGATATTTTCTCTTTTTCAGACCATTCTCTGTAAAGTAGTAGTAGCCATTTATTGTCACTAGTCACAAGTACCAGTCACAAGATGGTTTTGCGTGAAAATCCCGGTAGATCAGCAGTTTTTGAAAATCTCAGAGCAGCCCGTCTGCCACCAACAACCATTCCACGCTCAAAGTCACTTAAATCCCCTTCTTCCCCATTCTGATGCTCGGTTTGAACTTCAGCAAGTCGTATATATGTATATAATATAAAAAATGTTTTTAGAGAATATATATTTTCTATTAAGTTACTTCCTATTAAGAAACCTTATGGACAAAATTTTTTCCTAGTCAACCCAAAAATTATAATTCTGTAATTATAATACTCATCCTCATGTTGTTCCAAACCTGTATGACTTTCTTTCTTCTGCAGAGCATAACATTAGATATTCAGAGAAATGTCTCAGTGTACATACAGTGGTCAATGGGGTCCAATGTTGTTTGATGAGAGAATTTTTATTTGTGAGTGGACTATATTTTTAAACATGAATTTAATACAATGAAGGCCTCTGATTTGCATAACAAAAGGTTGGGTAAGAAACATATATATATATATATATATATATATATATAACAAATGTTATTCTTACTCCCCAAGATAATTTGTTTAAAAGGATGTTTAAATAGACAAAAAGCATAAACAACATTTAAATATAATTTAAATAAATATATAAGAATAAACTCTGAATTTAAACTCTATTTTAAAACTCTCTCTCTCCTCTCAAATGTGTGAGTTTCAGTAGTGCATGAAAAATCTATGAAAATAAATAGATTCAGAATGAATGTCTTGAATTTAAAAAAACAAAAAAAACAAAAAAAGGAATGGAGAGGAATTGGCCTTTTCATTATAAATGCTGGGTAATTGTCTTTTCCCAAACAGACAAACAAAATGCCAAATTAAAATTACCATGAAATACATGTTTTTTTTAACTGGGATAATTTTCGTGACTTAACTATTATTCTATTATCAAAATGTCAATTTGTAAATTAGTCTAAATATTAAATACAAGATAAAGATTTTTACATTAGTAAAAAAAAAAAAAAAACACATTGACATAATTTAATTTGCAACATTAGAGTATAGTTGATGATTTGATTCCAAGTATGGAATTGGAATTTGTATGAAAGTATGGAATATGTACCAGGCAGGATCTGTATTTCTGCTTCTTCACTGGTCTTGGTGGGCCCAGCGTTGTCGATCACGCAGCGGTACAGGCCTGCGTCTGCCTCGGTGGCGTTACTGATGACGAGAGCACCACTGGGCAGCGTGAAGACTCTCTGGTCCAGCTTCACTGGCTCTTTGTTTTGTTCCCAGCGGATGAAAGACACCAGGTCTGGATTCACCTCACAGTTTAGCACATGACTGTCACCCATCCGCACTGATGCGGCTTCCGGCTGACTCAGGTACCGTGGTATACCTTAAAAGATAAGGAGAGGAAGAAATCAGAATAATTACAAAAAAAAATCATTATCACATACAGTACTGGTTTGATATTCTGTTTATGAACCACACGCCATGAACAGAAAGTGTTAAGCAATTCTTGTGCAAAGTGAGTATATGAAATGGCAATTACTTTTGTATACTGGCAAGGCTTTTGAAATGTTGAAATACCAAGAAAAACGTCTAAAGCTATTTGCCTGTAGGCTAAAATAATTTACCCTGTCTGTGTGATCTACAGTATGTGCTTCAGAGGTGGAGGCAGGAAGTTATTGCATTTTGATTAATTGAAGACAATTATGTGCACTGAGGAATCATGCACAATAAGCACATCATTATCAAATATGGTCTGTTTTAATTTTTATTTTGACTTTTTTTTTTTTTTTAAGTTAATTATCTCCCTTCTATGCCAGAGATTCAAAAGCAGCTCTTTAGAGGTAAAAAATAAAAACCCCATCTAAAACCCAAGGGAACATTTTACCCTCAAATCTCTGTAAATGAAACTGATGGTGCTGAAAAATAGTCATGGCATACAAGTGTTTACACTTTCTGGAGTTCCCCTGGTGTCCCTAAAGTGGAGAAACTGCCAGGAACTTCATCTGTAAGCAGGAAGTGGTGCTGAAAGGCTTCTAAGTCACAGATTTCTCTGCTCCTCAGCCCTGGCAAAGTAATAAAGTCCAGAGGAATGACTTTACATTAATTCTGGGGTGGTTCAACTATTTATGAATTCTAATTTTGAAGGTGATATATAGAATTGAACAAGAAAAAAAAAAAAAAAAATTCAAGAATCAGTCCAAACTATCTAAACTGCGTTTCCCGGACCTTCTTAATGCTACGTCGTTCGTAAGTTATACTTTTACGTTAATACGTGTTTCAGGAAATGTTCTTCGTTAAGTATACCTTCTGTGAGTCATTGTTCATAAGGCTCCTCTGGACCACTCTTTAGCTACAGTATACAATATCGATGTTCACAGTTCACTCCGCTAGTGCCCATTGCCCAAAAAGCTTCTTCATATTTTAGTCAATACGATTCTGTGGCAAGAAAAAGTGTAAAACCAAATAAATATTACTATTCTAAAATTGTAATACACCCAGTGTTCAATTAGACTTCAATTAAATGAAGTGTTTTATGTAAATAATAAAACTGTCATTATAGCCTACTGATGGTTTTTAGTTTTTCCATTATAATATGCAAAGGCACATCGGCTGGCAAACCATTAGGACATCAGCACATAATTAGGAGTCTATTTAAAGGGAATGAATGTGAAGGGGAGTTTGGTCAAACTATGGCAGCGAGAAAGTAAAAAATGGTCCAAAATCAAAGCCAGTTAGGCCTAGTGTATGTGCACGATTTCATTATCGGGTCAGAATAGCTACCATATCAAAAGATACAATAAAAAAGAAAAAATGCCTGCCACGGGAGCAAATTCAGCAGCTTTCACATCTTGTTGTTCCAACTTTGTTGAGACAAACTTGACGGAGCTTCCCACTAAACCCTGAAATTCAGCTGCTGGCTGGTCTCCGTTTTTAAGCTGTTGGTAGTTATCTGGAGGTGGTTGGGGATGGATATGGGTTGAATAAGGCCTCGGCATGGCGGTGCGTTCACTCAGTCACAAACATCCTGCTCCGTCACGCCACGGATTACATGTCTTTCTCTAGGCACAAAGTGATGGAGGCACATCAAGGCTTCCATGCCATTGCGTGTGTCCAGTGAGTAATTGGCATTTTTGATTGGGACACTTATACCCATCGCCATCCCATCAGCACTCAACCAGGCCTTCATAATTTATACGTGACACTGGATCACAAGACCAGTCTTAAGTCACTAGGCTTTATTCTTAGCAATAGCCAAAAATACATTGTCTGGGTCAAAATTAGGATATTAAAGGAAAATGCCACCGTTTTTCCGGTCTTCTTCCCTCAACTTAGACGAGTTGATACGTACCTCTCCCGTCTCAGTGCATGCACTCAAACGCTGAAGAGCGCGGCACCACTATGCTAGCGTCATTCATTCCTTAGGATCCAAACAGGGATGAATTTAGAAGCTACAAAACACTTCCATGTATTCCCTATTTAAAAACAGTTACATGAGTAGTTACACGAGTATGTATGGTGGCACAAAATAAAACGTTGCGATTTTCGAAGCGTATAAAAAATGATGACTATAATGGATGATGGAAAAGAGCACTTCGAAGCACTTCGACCTCGGCACAGTAATATCATCACTGCTGAAAACTCCTCATGTTGGTTGTATTGACGGAAGTTAGAGGGAGATGGAGAGGGGCACCAAGGTCAAAGTGTTCCTGTGGCTCCGTGGTAGAGCATTGCATTAGCAGTGCAAAAGGTAGTGGGTTTGATTACCACTGTAAGTCGCTTTGGAGAAATGCATAAATTTAATTCACACACACACACATATATATATATATATATATATATATATATATATGTGTGTGTGTGTGTGTGTGTGTGTGTGTGTGTGTCTATATACTTATATATATATATATATATATATATATATATATGTGTGTGTGTGTGTGTGTGTGTGTGTGTGAATTAAATTCGTGTTGAAATAATAGTTCGGGGGAACACACCTAGGAAATGTATACCACTAAGAGACACCGTTATCGGGAAACACAGCCATGATTCATAACTCTGATTCAACAATTAATTTAAATTTCCTGCATGGGATTTTAATGTATTAAAATTATTTTATGTAAAAATAATAATAATAATAATAATATGAAAAATTTTACTGTAGGTAAATATTGCTGTTCAGTGCTTGGTGCTGGAATTTTATATTGGTCTATATATAACATTTTATATATATTATTTTATATTTTAGTTTGACTGAATGACTGATTGAGTTGATATATCAAATGTTTTTGAAAGACGTCCCTTATGCTCACCAAGTCAAACAGTAATATTGTGAAATATTATTACAATTTAAAATAACTTCTATATCAATATATTCACACAATCCTTTAGAAATCATTCTAAAATACTTATTGGCTCAATAACCATTTTTTCTCAAGCATGTTGGGAATAGTTGTGCTACTTAATATTTTTTTGGAAAGTAAGATAATGATTTAAAAAAATTACTGCCCCCTAAACATTGGAATGATGGTGTACTAATAACTGGGTGAAATCTGTGATGTGAGATCTCTAAATGTATTCATCACTTTGAGATTTTAAATAATGCCTGAACTAGCCGAGGTCCTGGAAAAGTCATGGACTGAATAAGACATTTCTGATCTTTTCTTTTTTTACGTTTAAATAGAGTCCTATATTTAAATCAGCTACGTTCCTCAAGTCTTCCTCATGTTTTTAGCCCTGAAACTGTTCAGTTGAGCTCATCGGAGCACTAGTTCATCACTTCACATAATGAGGAGCGAAGCGTTGAGCACTTTGTTTAATACAGTTGTCTCCACTTAATCACAGTTCCCTCTCATTCGATACGGTAGCTACTCCTTTTACATGTTTCTCTGCCAAATCTGCATCCGGCTTCATATGCAAATATAAATCACAAATGAGATCTCTTTAATATCTACCTTCTGGAAAAAGAAGTACACTTTGGCGCAGCAAAGAGTACTATTATAAAAATAATATACTTAAGCACAAACTGAATGTAATGATTTTGTGAATGTAAGTTAAATTATTGTTAATTGAAATTATATTGAAATGTGTTATACTTTGCTTAACTATAAAGTTTTAATTTTTTAACCATTGAAGTATGACTTTAGTCTACCTTCATACATAATTTCATTTCTATTAAAGCTTTAAAATCACTGCCACTAAAGCTCAAAACAGAGTTCTGTGGATCCCTTGCAGATGAACATAAAGACTCATGCATGAAAATGTATTTGTGAGAGTCTAGGAGAAAGGAGTGATGGGGTTTCCTTTGTCTGGCATTAGTCCGTTACACACATGCCATGCTCTCACTCTCTCTTAATGTGAAAGAGCATGCAGTGAGAGATGCTATCAGCCGCTGGCTCTGAGTGAACAGAGAACAGCATTCATTCATCTCCACAGGCTCTGCTTTATAACAGCAGACAGAAAGGTTTCACAGAGCATGCTGTGGGATTTTAATCCCCTTATAAACTATTTACAAAATCAGGTTTTTACAACATAGCAGCTTTTATACTCTTAAAGGAAACATTTTGGGTATTTCTGTCCTTTAAGTACTTTTTAGAAGAAGACAAAAAAATCTAGACATAGTTTGTTATACATCTGTATGGCTAGAGGACATACAGTATAAAATATTTACAATAAAGGGACAACTATTTTTTTTCTTGCAAAATAAACTCTTAGAGGGTCATTAATTCAATAATGCAAAGTGGGTGAAGGTATTAGTGAAAGTAAAAGTGTATTAGACTCATTATGTAACCATTTCGCAAATTAATACATACATAAATGCATTAATGGAAATTTAAAGTTGATTCAAGTTATGTTGTTATGTGAGAAGGCAGGCAGTGCAGAGTGATATGAGGAATGAAATTATGTAAATATTGCTGTGAAAATGCACATAGGTAACTTCTGTTGGTGCATGTAAAATTATTAAATAAAATTATTAATTACATTTTTTTGTGTGTGTGCATTTAGAGAAAAAACGAGGGAAATAATATTAATATCGATCGAAAATAGATTTTACTATTTCATACCACTGTCAGATGTTTGGGGTCAATGGGATTGATCAAAAGTTACAGTAAAGACTTTTACATTGTTACAAAAGGTTTACATTTCAAATAAATGCTTTTATTTCTAAATGTCTATTTATCAAAAAAACTTCAGAAGGATCATGTGAGCCTGAAGACTGGAATAATGGCTGCCCAAACTTCAGCTGTCCCACCAAAGGAATAAACTGCATTTTACGATATATTAAAATGGAAAACTGTTCTTTTGAATTCTATGGTAGTTATTTTTAATATATTACAATATCACTGTTTTACTGTAATTTTTGGTTAAATGGATGCTAAACCAGTATTAAACCAGCTCTAACCAGCATGAACCAACCTGGACGGGCTCGAGAATTCATGCTGGTTTAAGCTGGTCATTTCAGCAGGGTCCAGTAATGTAAATAATCATAATTTAGAGTACAGTTCAGGCAATGTGTTTTGGTGGCAATGTGAACCCTCCGTGCCGTTACATTCTTCCTCTGTTATGTCCTTTCCAGCCAGTTAGTCCAAGAGCAACATTTGTTGAGTGATTCATTACACTGGTGTAAATGCTACATGGGAACCAGTGAGTGCCATAAGCTTGGACCTCACAGAAACAGCTCACAAACACAAACTGAGGGTCTACCACACACACACACACACACACATCCCATTCTGGTGGCCTGATCTGGGCATCTATCTCAGTACACAAGAACATGCTTCAAACTGGAGATTTGGATCAACAGAGCCAGTAGAGTTTATTGGCCAGACTCTATTTTATCGGAAGGGACGGTCCGTTCAATGGACAGATTGTCAGCTCTGCCACTGTTTGTCCACTATTGTCTACATTATCAAATTATAAAAGATTTTTTCTGCTAGAGAATAAAAATATTAGAAATTGCAATAGAAATTGTATTAATCAATTCTTCTTATTTTTCTCAGAATTTTGAGTCCATATCAATTCTCTTCTCTTTTTTTAAGAACTGAGAATTTCTATCTTATTGATTGTGAGATGTAACCCCAGAATTAAAACAATAAGTTTAATACTTCTAAGTTATGAACTCTAACAGTTGTGGGTTATAAATTGACTGACTTTTTGACTTATATATCTTGTAACTGCAACTTTTTAATTGCTATATATAAACTCAGAGTTTAGAAAAAAAAGTCAGAATTGCTGGACGTAAAAGTTATAATTTCACGATTTTGACTTTTCTCAGAATTTAGAGTTTATATCTTGCAATTGCAAATTATTAATTGCGAGATTTAAACTCAGAATTTGGAGGAAAAAAACTCTTGCGAGATGTGAGATGTAAATGTGCATATGTGAGTGAACTCACAATTCAGATTTATTCCTCAGAATTCCAAGTTTATATCTTGCAATTGTAAGTTATTACCGGTAATTGCGAGATGTACTGTAAAATTGGAATACTGAGAAAAAAGTCAAGATGTAAACTCACAACTGCAAGTTTTATGACGAACAACTGTGATAATATAAACTTGCAATTCTGACAATAAAAGGAAGAATGAGTGAGATATAAATTTGCATCTGCAAGAAAACAAAAACTGAACTATGAGATAAGAAGGTGCAATTAACTTTTAAAAATGTTATCCTGTGGTGGAAATAAGCTTCCAAACTGAATTACAACTGTAACATGACCATTACAGGTTAGTGCTGAGGCACATGAAAACACACAAACAACTGGGTGATGAGAATTTCCAAATAAAGCAGACACACACTAGGAGTTATAGCAAGGGCAAAAATGCTGAAACAAAAAATAGCAGCCTCAAATCATGGGCCCCTAAGGCCCCCAAAGTACCATGAAGTAGGCCCCAACTTCCATTTACCTCTGTCAAGAAGAGAAAAGAATTTGAGTGTGTATAAGGTTTCTTCCATCCCGCTGGACTGAAGCTCATTCACTGTTCATTCAACTCTGGATACTCTTCTTTATTGGGGTCTAAGAGGCGGCAGGCAGCTCTTTAAAAAGCTCCAGAAATGTACAGGCTCATGGACAAACAGCTCCCTCCATTTTGCGGCAGAGTTTTTAGGCCTGTCGAGAGCAAATAGAGCTGAGCACGATTTACAGATGCTGTTAATGCTGGGTATGAGTAGATAAATCTGGAGTTGGGAAGGTCTGGGAAGAAAACAAAGAGACCGACCTCACAGCAGAGTGCGCTTTAGCAGCAGTAAACAGCAAACCCATGCAAAGATCCCAACCCAGCGCGGGGAAATAAATAGCCATACCTGTACACATTTTTATCACGGTGCCAATCTGATTTCTATTGACCCTTCACTAAAAGATACAATTTGACCACATTAAATATTCATCTCAAGGTTCGTGCAGTCTTAACATGGCTTCTGTCCAATTTAGAAAGCTGTTTGATCTCCAGTCATCTGTCCTGGAGTTCTATAAATATGCAGTCTAAGAAGCACCTAAAGGAGAAATCTGCCAGCCATAACATGACATAGTTCAGGGAGGAGTCACACTGAGAATTGCATGTCACCTTTCCAAGCGTGTACATTTTGCATGAGTCTTACATGCAAGGATAAATATTTGATAGCGATCTGCAAGATCTTCTATTATGAGTTTAAATGCTTTCCTCACAGCTGGTTCCAAAACTAATCAGACCTCCTGTGTTTGGTTACATACTCTGAACTACTGAATGAAGATCACAGAGTAGATTCTTCAGTCAACATAAGTTAATATTAGAGTTAAATTCAGTCAGCATTTTGTGGCAAAACACAGCACTGAGAACTGATGATTCATGATTGATAATGACTTGCATTTAATTTAAAGAGTGATAACATTAGGCATCCCTCATCTATGGTGATACATGGCACATACTCATTCGCTAAATGTTTAAAGGGTTAGTTCACCCAAAAATCTAAATGATGTCATTAATAACTCACCCTCATGTCCGTTTATTTTTGGAACACAGTTTAAGATATTTTAGATTTAGTCCGAGAGCTCTCTGTCCCTCCCTGTCCATGTCCAGAAAGGTAAGAAAAACATCACAAGTAGTCCATTTGACATCAGAGGGTCAGTTAGAATTTTTTGAAGCATCGAAAATACATTTTGGTCCAAAAAAAAAAAAAAAAAGAACTACGCCTTTATTCAGGATTGTCTTCTCTTCTGTGTCTGTTGTGAGAGAGAGTTCAAAACACAGCAGTTTGTGATATCGAACTGAATCGTTTTAAACGGTTCCCGTCTCCAATAAGCATTAATCCACAAATTACTTGACTTAAGCTGTTAACTTTTTTAATGTGGCTGACACTCCCTCTGAGTTCAAACAAACCAATATCCTGGAGTAATGCATTTACTCAAACAGTACATTGACTGAACTGCTGTGAAGAGAGAACTGAAGATGAACACCGTGTCGAGCTATTTGCTGCGTTGTCCTCTGTTCTATGGGTGTATTCAAGGCGCGTGCTTCAGTGAAACATTATAATCTGAATATAATTATAATTCATTATAATCTCATTATAATCTGAATAGAGCTTCAGCTCGGGGGCAGGGTCACATTATATATACAGAATATAATTATAATTCATTATAATCTCATTATAATCTGAAAAGAGCGTTCAGCTCGGGGGCAGGGTCACATTAGAAGATAATGAAGGGAGAAGTGAAAAACGGATATCGCGTTGTTTTCATTTGGATTACTTTATCACAGAATATTTGTTTTCGGCAGCACTTGTTTAGTTTAAAAGTAGACATATGAGGCTTTCTATAGATATATCTCTCATGTCAACAAAACACAACAAAAGAGAAGAAAAAGAACCACTGTGGGCCTCCAACGGTTTTCCATCAAAATAAAAGTTCAATGGTTTAACATTTGAAAATTAAAGAATTAAGACAGACAATAATAATTCATCATGTAATAGATTTTTAAGTACAAGTTACAAATTAAGACTGTGAGAATAAAGGTAATTGTCTTGTAAAATGCTGTGGGTTTGCCACAAGTTCATCTATTTCCTCTTAACTACTGAGCTCTTCATCTCTCCTAACTATAGAGATGGATGTCAGTGTGCGCACAGGTTATATTTTGAGCCGGTTTCCCAGAAGCATCCGGCTGCTGACGGGCACACACATTAGTGAACGAACAGCGCTTTCCCATGAGGCTGCCTCATCAGAAGTCTAACACAATTAAACTTCTCTACCCACTCTGATACATTAGCACTGCATCAATGTGAGATATCACAAGTATTCACATCTGCTTCCACTGACTGAAACCAAACACCCTCTGATCCAGCAGGTTCATAGTGAGGTCAAACGCTGACTGCAAATGTCATTTACATACCAACAAAAAGAAAACCAACCAATCTTATTTTGAAATGTAGTAAACATATTTATATAAGTATAAAGCCAAGTAGCTTATAAAATCATTTTAAAAAATCTGATTGTAGACAATCCAGAAAAGCTGAATAAAAAGCTGAAACAAAAAGAGTGTAAAAATAAAATAAAAAACATTTCATCACTGCTTGATATTGTAACAGTTTACATTTAACTGTAATGGCATTTCCTAATTGAATGTTATCTTTTTAAACGAATTAATGAAATAATCGACAAAATGTTCAGTTGTTAAAGTATTTGCCGAATTGGACACTCCTAAGCGTAACTGGACAGCAAGGGTTGTGGTCAGGTGATCTCGTTCAAACAGCTGAGCTGAAGAGACACTTCAGTGGCAGGTTTGCATTAAATCCTCTGCTATCTTGTCAATTATTCTGCTGATTTTTACTGTGATCAGCCGCAACTCGGTCACCAAACCAGAATTTTTAGAAAGCTCAATAATAAAAACAGGACATTTAATTTGAAAAAAAAAACATGAAAGATGGACTCTGTAATGTTTAATTCTGCGAAGTGCTTTTTAGAATTCTCTAAAAGTATAAAAAATATGTTTTAGGAATTAATTATAATCCAATAACCCAAAGTTTAATTAAATACATAATAAATGAGACTGTTAAAATGTGTTATTTTTGTTTTACAAAAGCTCTAGATTTAAACTGTCCTGGCTTTAATGACTTTCCTCTTGTGTGTGTGTGTGTGTGTGGTTTATATATACATATATACATACATTTAAAATGTATCAGTAAAAGGTATCATAGTTGGTTTGACCTATTCGCATAAAGGGGAGGGGCCTCTGTTTGATCTTGAATTTGCATACAGATGAGCTAATGAAAATGCACACCAGTCCTTTGTGCCCTGAAGAAATGTCTTGAATACCCATCGCACAAACAGGAAAACCGACTTATAATTATTGGTGTTGGAACCCTTTATTATGTATTGTGTACTGCAGCAGTATGAAGCACTGGTACTCTGTGTGCTCTCAGAGGGGGTTAATTGCTCAGTGGTTGCTCTTTCAGAAGATTGAAAGATGTTTGCCTCATAAGTTTCTTAGAAAGTTATAGGATACATAAAAATACATTCAAATTGTTGACAGTAATGAATATAAAATTGATCTTGAAAGTAGCTCAAATAATTTAGTCTTTGAAAAATGTTTTGAAAGATGTTTGAGTTCAGAAATTATCATTTTAAGTATTTCACTGCAGTCTTGAAAAAGCATAATTTTGTTCAAGGATGTTTGCAGACGTGAACCCACATGCATATTTAAATGACATTATTATATATAATAATTATTGAAAAATAATTTGATTCATGAATTTTTGCACCCATATTTTGAATTTGCTATTTTTTATTTTTAATTGTTGAATCTTTTCTAGTATTATATTATATTATATTATATTATATTATTATAAAAAATATATTTTCTATATTTAATTTGAACATTGAATTTTTTATTTTTTATTGTTGAATCTTTTCTAATATTATATTAGGAAAACAGTTTAAGATATTTTAGATTTAGTCCGAGAGCTATCAGTCCCTCCATTGAAACTGTGTGTACGGTATACTGTAGGATTGTGCCGATAGACGATTGTATCGTGTATCGACGACAGTCAGAGATATTGACATAAGCAGATTTCTCTGTCGATAAGAAATGGAGTTGGTGTCCCACACATTTAATGGCTGCTACACGGCATCGCGATCTTCTCAAACATGAGAGATTAACTCTTTCTTGGCATTACAAATTAATTAAAGACAAAATAATAACGAGGCGGCAGAGTGGACTTATCCATAGTGGTTCTCACATAGTCCTTCTCTTAAAGACTGATCACTGATAACACACACTATGTGGTGATGATGTAGAAGGACTACGTGGGAACCACTATGGATGAAAGTTCGCTCTGCCGCCTTGTTATTATTTTCATGCACAGCGCACTATAATGTGATGCATGCAAAATACATAGTTTTGGCCGTTACAAAGTCTTCATCCACAAACAGACATGCAGGTATTTCATTGCACTTTAACCAGTAATCTGAACGGCCTATATATGTGCAATATTTTAAACGAGCCCTCATTAACTGAGTTTAATGGCGCAGTTATGTTAGAATGCATCTCTTGTTTTTGTGGCGGTGCGTCAGTCTCATCATAAAGCGTGCGGTCCAGAGCGCTGTATGACTGATGCATCAGTTCAATTCAACTTACTCCAAACATATGAACTTACCTGTTTTAAATACTTTATATTGAATGTGTTCATTTATGCCCAGTATTAGTGTTAAACTGCTGGACTTTAAATGAAATCTACTATTGATTTTCACCGTTTACGGACTTTACAGAACATTTAGACTGATAACTTCACAGGACGCGTGATATGACAGTTGCGTCAGACTATATTTGAACAAGCTGTTTTAAATACAGTATTTTTATATTTAACGTTAGTTTATCAGTATGTTTGAAAGTATTTTTTTTTTCGATTAATGGTGATTCCATAGGCTCTCTCTCGTGCACCTGCGCGGTTTAAAACACCAAATAGTTATGCTATGACAGGAACAAAGAGTATCTCTCTTGCTCCACCCAGGCACGATAATATTGTGTATCGTCAATCTCACGGGCTGACGATATGACGATTTGAAAAATAACCATATCGCCCAACACTAGTAACTGTCCATGTCCAGAAAGGTAAGAAAAACATCATCAAAGTAGTCCATGTGACATCAGAGGGTCAGTTAGAATTTGTTGAAGCATCGAAAATACATTTTGGTCCAAAAATAACAAAAATTATGACTTTATTCAGCATTGTCTTTTCTTCCGGGTCTGTTGTGAGTGCTACTGCTGTGACTGTTGATGTACGACGCTGCTGACGTGTTATCTTTGTTGTTGTGCGCACCAGAAAACACGTCAGCAGCATCGTGAATGCATTCACAACAGACCCGGAAGAGAAGACAATGCTGAATAAAGTCGTAATTTTTGTTATTTTTGGACCAAAATGTATTTTCGATGCTTCAACAAATTCTAACTGACCCTCTGGATTACTTTGAAGATGTTTTTATTACCTTTCTGGACATGGACAGTATACCGTGCATACATTTTCAATGGAGGGTCAGAAAGCTCTCGGACTAAATCTAAAATATCTTAAACTGTGTTCCGAAGATGAACCGAGGTCTTATGGGTTTGGAACGACTGAAGGGTGAATCATTAATGACATAATTTTCATTTTTGGGTGAACTAACTCCATAACACTGACTGCATTATGTTGAACACTATTAAGGTGACATGTTTTATTCTGACCAACTTGCTCCCTTATTCTCAGCTACACTGACCTTCATGAGAGGTCGTTGCCAGGGGAGACGGCACCACTACAGGGAGAGACCGATCCCATTACAAAGCAGAGATAAATGTGTTGTCAGGACCTTGTGTCTCCCCTCTTATCGGAGACGGGGGGAATCATACCTCCACAGGGCTGGACTGAGCACGTTCTGTAGCTCCAGCAGAATAAGACTGTGAAAAGACCTGCCAATCAAGGCCTCTCAGGGCCCAGTGTCCACACAAAGACTGGCGGCACACTTTAGCAAATGAGAACAGAGCTAGGCCTTCATCACCTGCCTGATGCAGTCAGACCCCTGCAGACGGCCCACAAGCTAACCTGATTAATGCGCTCAGCGCTGACAGCTGCTGATAGATGCCATGATAAACAAAAGCAACACTGACCCATTGCTCTTTTCTGTCTGTGTGGATCTCTGACTCTCTGAGGCCTCCAGAGCATCTGCAGATCTGCTCTTTGTCAGTCTGTCTGTACTCTTTGCTTTTGACAGGAAGTTGGAATGTGAGAAGAGATGAGGGTGGTATTGGTTAGTAGCCCACACTCCGGAAGGTCCCAAAATTCAGTTCGCCACATCGTACAATGGAGTGAATGAAGAAAATCTAACAGCTATAAATACTGCCACTTTAATAGTCAAGTATACCCATGAATTTTGTGGGATTTGGGTGATCTTTTATTTGAAAATGAAATCTAAAGATTGAATTTATTTTTATGTGAATGCTTGAAATCATAAAAGCAGAATCCAGCTGAAGGAACTCCAACAATTATTTAAAATAAAATAATCCATTGAATGTTTGTCTTGTAAAACAGTTATAAAACAAGTATAAATTGTACACTTTTAGAATAAAAAGGTACAAAACTGTCACTGGGGCGGTATCCTTTAAAAAGGCACACCTTTGTACCTAAAGAGTTCATTTTGGCACCTTAAAAGTACATATTAGTACCTAAAGTGTACATGTTAGAACCATAGACTGTAAAAAAAATATGGACATAGTGTCCGTGACGTCACCCATAGACTCCTCAATAGCGGTTTTGAAGCCTAAAGTGTGCAGAACCGTCGCCATCTTGGCAGCGCATCACCGCGCGACTCTCCCGGATAATCGAAAATGGGCAAAAAGGCGGGAGCTGATTGATGAAGCCACGCCCACCTAGCGCAATGGCATTGTCAGCAGCAGCAAACCACCTGTCACTCAAGTGGCCACGCCCTTAATTATGCAGAACTTTAAGGCTTAATATAATTTAAACTGATGAGAAAAATTCACCCGCCTCACAGTCATGAATGACAAAATTAGCAATATAGACCAAAATCATTTTTTGAACCAGGCTGTAAACATGTTTTTTTCTCCTTTAAAGTTGGGCATTTTAACATGGGGAGTCTATGGGACTGACTCTCTTCTGCGGCCAGTCGATGAATTGCAGTTTTAGTCACTTCCTTATTGGCTTTACGAGAGAGAGCGGGAGGTTGCCGCTCGGTTAGAACCTAAAAGCTACAAAAGTGTACCTTTTGAAAAGGTACTGCCCCAGTGACAGCTTTTGTAGCTTTTTATCTGAGTATATAAATAATAGTGTACAAATAAAAAAAATAAACTAGAGTAATAAAAAAGTAAACAAACAAAGACACAAACAACCAAATATGTACTTAATTTAATTACATTTAAATCATTAATTAACCTATTTAATCTCATTGTTTTTTTTAAATAAAATGAAATTAAACAATAAAATATTTAATCTCATTGCTGTCTTGGGTAAACAATTATAATACAATATTATTTTTTCCCTCTATATACAGTATTTGTCTAAAATCATAAAAGTATTTATGATTTGTGTGCAGTCATGAACCTCCATGTATTTAAAGGACCCTATTTTAACGATCTAAATGCAAAGTGTAAGGCGCACGGCGCAGGCGTGTCCCAATTCACTTTTGCTATTTTAACAACGGAAAATGGTTGGTGCGCACGGGCACATGGTCTAAACAGGTTGTCCCTATTCTCTTAATGAGTAATGGCCGTTTTTTTGGGCGTAATGTGCAATAAACCAATCAGAGTCTCATCTTCCATTCCCTTTAAGAGCAAGTTGTGCTCATGCCATGACGGATTTGCTATTTACACGAAGGAATTTTGAAAGCGCAAAGACAGAACATCAGAACGACAGAACGAGATAAAACGGAGCTGCTCGTGTGCAAGCAAATATATATATATATATATATATATATATATATATATATATATATATATATATATATATATATATATATATATATATATATATATATATATATATATATAAATTAGCGCAAATGCATTTGATAATTAAATGAAATGGCACTGGACGGGAAAATGCAAATGGCCCTGGACTGAAACTATCAAACACACTTGCGCTGCACCTTGCGTTGCATTGCACAGAGTGTATGATAAGGCCCTAAATTTGCATTATTGAAAATAAATGAAAAAATAAATAAATACATTTACATATCTGAGTATATACAGGATCAAAATACTATAACAAGGCTATGTGGATCTTCTCAGTATGTCTCCTAGAGGAGTGTTGTGTTCAGGAAGCAGATGGAACTGGTTATATCATGCACATCTTCCCCTAAACACACACATATGGAAACACATATGAGAAAATCCCTGCACTGCACACATAATCGATCACATTTGAACATCCAAACACATTCTGCAGTCCGCTGGCAACAGCTTTGTGTTAATGTCACCACAGTCTCCCATCTGGAAGTGAGTCAAACTGGATTTCTACTTTGAAGGGTTTCTGACGTTCTTGATAATGCCCTGAATTACACATCACATCTGCTCTGTGTTTCAACCATACCAGAGATGTGTCTTGGTTTCTAGAGTCAAGCCAGGTTTCAAGTTGGAGACACATTTGAGTTTTTCATTACCATTCAATCGTTGGAATTAACACATTGGGTGCAGGTGTCTTTCTCAGATCATGACTTTCCTTACGGCTCTCAGCTACCTGGCACATAAAACTATAATCTGTCAGTTGTAATTGTGACTACGCAGTGTGAATGGGCCAAGGCTGAGAAAGCAGTTTCCAGGAGGAAAAAAAAGCTGAGCGTCACAGACGGCGGACAGTTTGCTGTGGGCTGCTCTGCCCTTCCTCCAGACAGATCCACCCAGGCAGTGGAGAGAAAGGAGGGCAGGACGTCCAGCCAGAGGTGACAGACAGAGTGGTGTGATCACCGGCAGCTGAGCCACCCTCCAGCTTGCCTTTCTCTTCTTCACTTCGAGTAAGAATAATAAGCCTCTTTAGTCCAGACAACTGCAAAACTGAGGGTGTGAGACGAGTTTGAAAGCCAAGAGCTGTGTGAAAGCTGCTCTTTCCTTTTCCCCATGGGCAAATCACAGTGCCACAGACAGCTTCATTCAATGCTATTATCACACACACAATGATATAACTAGATTTAATTCATGAGCAAAATATGAGAAGTGTCTGGCATTGAGAATAGCCTTAGGAAAGAAAAATCACAAATGAGATCTCTTTAATACCTCAGTTCTTGTTGTTATTGTCTCTAAATGGCATTCAGAATAATTGGAGACTTCTGCCTGTAATATATATATATATATATATATATATATATATATATATATATATATATATATATATAAAACATGTTTTATTGAGAGTTTTAAAATATCAATGTTTGAAAATCTAAAGTAAGAGATTTCAGTATGAACTCAAAAATTAGCTCATTAAATTTCTCCTATGAAGGATTAATCATTACATTTAGGAGTTTCAATTGTCATTTGAAGAAAAAAATTGTAGGCAGCCACATAAATATTTTATGGATAGGGTACATCACCTAATTAATATTCATGAGCCAAGATGATAAGGTTTATACAGACATGCATATAGTTATTCAAATATATTTATTTTTATATCTATGCATGTGTGCTTAATGTTTTATTTGATTCATATTAAATCTTATTATATTCATATTTTACTTATGACATTTTTCAAATAACTGACCGCATTCATATGTAAATTAATGTATGTAATGTAGGGATGCACGATATTGGATTTTGGCCGATATTCGATATGCCGATATTTTCAAAATAATTTTGGCCGATACCGATATCGATATACATATATATACTGATATATTTAAACTTTAATTTTACTGAAGAGAAATCCATGTATCTCTTCTGTACTGATTCTACCATAAATGTATTATTTTACAAATGTAGACAGACATTCACATCTGAAAAACAGGTCAATTATTTCACTTGGAGAATATCGGTTTGGCTCATTGGCAGAAATATTCATATCGGCCGATACCGATGATGGTCATTTTAAGCTTTTATCGGCCGATACCGATGTTGTGCCGATATTATCGTGCATCCCTAATGTAATGTAAATAATGACATATATATGATTCATTCATAAAGTCCTGTTACAAATTAATCATGTGCTGCACATTTGCAGATTTCTCGTCTATCATTGAACTGTATGTGTCAAAAAAAATGTCTCATTTGTTTCTATTTTTATGTATCCTAAGGAATTTTAAGGAGAAAAAACATCTTAGACAAAATGAATATTTAAATAATAACTGAGAACTCTATTTATAGGATATTTCATGACTTTCTTTCTTCAGTGGTACATGAAAGAAGATCTTATGAGAAATGTCAAAAGGTTTTTTTTTTCCTTCTGTTTTCTCTTCATAAAATGGAAGTCAATGGTAACCAAAACTGTTTGGTGACCAATATTCTTCAAAATATATTCTCCTGTGTTCTGCAGAACAAACTGATTTTCTTTCAAGCGATCACTTTCAGAAAGAGCAATAATAAACCTTTGGTAATGGTGTTGTTTTCAACTAAAATATTAATCTGGTGTCATAGAGAGCCCACATATATATGAGTGCCTGCATGGTTGATTTCAGAGTGTCAGACAGTCTGTGACTGACACTGGCTGGTGATAAAGCCCCTCTCTAGCTTCAGTGGTGTTGGCTCCAGAGACACGTCTGAAACATGCCCCTCTAGTGTTGTTGTTTCATATCTGACCAGTCTGAACAGGTTTCTCCTGTGAGGTGTGAAGCTGCATGGCACAAACAGAGCTGCAGCTGCAGGGGCCCCTCAGACCACGCACTTCATGACCGTGAAAACAAACCAGCAGAGAAAACCCAGGAATGTCATCTCACACTTCTCTTATACAGTCTCAGCCTGCATACTGTAAACACACCAGCGCTGGGGAGTGACTGGCTGAAAGCAGTCTAGCCGTTGCTACTGCATCAACAATATTTTCATTAGTTTGAGAATTTAAGTTCTTCCACAACAGTTAACATCCTTTTCTTAGTTGTAGAAGTCATATTTTGTTTAAATGTATGTGTATGTAAAGTTAACATGAAATGAAAATTAACCTCATTGTGAATGATCTATCCACATATGTTTCTTATTATTAGTAGTAATAGTAGTAGTAGTAGTAGTATTACAAAAAGTCAAAGGTACAAAACTTAATGAGTACTTAATGAATTAAGTAAGGGGAAATAACTACAATGCCATAAAGAATTGCAAATGACAATCTAATTAAAATTGGAAAAATATAAAACGATTTATTTAAAATTGTTAATTGTAAAATTGTTAATTATAACTTATATATATATATATATTATTATTTTTTTTTGTTTTTGTTTTTTTTGTTAGTACACTACAAGTGCTTATTTAATACAACTGAGTTCATTTCTTTATCACAAGACATTGCAAAAAAATTGCAAATGGGCAGAGTGTTCAGGAAACCTGTTTGAAAACAGTTATTATTTTATCAGTTGATGATGCTAGTGGCACTGAAATTACTCACTTTATCTTAAAATAATTAAACTATGTGTTAATTGTAGCTTTAGTGTAGCTTTTCCAACACTGCTACACACACTCTATTCTTGCCCTGGGTTCACTGTCTAATCCTGGACACACTTAACTCGCTCCATACTGACAGAAGTTATTTAGCAGGCAGAGAAATTCCTCAAGGTTCCCCAGAGCCCTTGCACACAGGGTTCAGGGCAGCCCTGTGAAACAAGGGCCTTAAACGTATACACTTTAAACCCCTTATTCTCATCATTCTGCTGTAGTCGTTCAAAAAACTGTTCCAAGCAGGCCCCGGAAGGCACGTCCAACTCGGAAACCGGATTTATTTAATTCAGAGATTGAAAATCTGCTGTCTGCTTTACTTCTACAAGTGTTTACTCCCCTGCTGCTTTTGAGAGAAAGACGAGAATCCTGTAACATGGCAACAGCGACAGCCTCCCCATCTTTTATTAGTTTTGAGTGACACTTTGAAAATGTGGCCAGGATTAAGACAAAGCAGTGACACAAATACAAATGAGCCTCGCGCTAAAGGCTACTAAAGAGAATAAACAACCCCATGTTCAAATTGTTTTGACTTCACTGATGGCAGAGACGAATCAATAATGCTACAGTAAGAACTTAGAAACTGAAAAACACTGATATAAGCCAAACACTCAGTCAGAGGGAAAAATGCAATGCATGGAAGCAAACTGAGGAGCTGCTGGCTGTAGACAGATGGCATTCTGGGGCTGAAAGGTTGACCATGGTGCCTGGATCTGCTTTGACAAGAGCGCTAAGCAGGAGCTTACCACCTAAAGTCTCAAGTCTTACAGAAACTGACTGACATGCTTGAAGTTTAAAAGGCACTAAACCTAAAATGAAGAAACTATAGGTACTAACTGTCTATCTATAACATGATCCACCTACAACAGGGGGCTACTTAAAGAGTGATAGTGGCTTTGTGAAAAGCATAGGAAATTTCTGTAAAATTTAAAAGCAAAAAATACTAAAATATTTCATTTTTAATCATAATATTAATAGCAATTATCGTTATACAAAGTCAACATATAGAAGCTATTTTTTCCGCATATTAGAGGTTGGTGGCATCAATAAGTGAAAGACCCTGACCTTGAAACCCTTGCAATGTCCTAGCAGCCACCAGAATAGAGTGCTGTAAAACCACCATTCGTTTTCTCCATAGGGGAAACTGATTTTTAACAATAACTTTAACTAAACCTAAAAAGGTTTGTGTATTCTGAGGTTGTTAATCGATGCTAAAAGTGTATTTTTTTTTTTACTTATTTTTAAATAATCATGTTTAAAAGCTGAATTTTTGGCGAAAAACTACACTACCTATGATGCTGTACAGAAAAGTCCACCAATCAGAAAGTTACATCGAGCAAATCGCACTAAAAGGGCTTGCAGAAAAGCACTGCAAATGCTTAATTGGTAGGATGGGTATTGCATTTTCAAAAAATGTCTTGCCGTTTGGTACCAAATTCCGATACCTATGGGGTTAAACTCGTCAACATCAGTGAGCCAATAAGCACGCAGCACGTTTGATGTGCCTAAATCAAGCAAGTAAGGGTAACTGCAGGCTGAAGCAGTGACCTGACCTGAAGCGGCCGCTGCACAGATCAATCAGTGTTTGACATCAAAGTACCGCAAGAGTGATTAGATGCAGCAGCCTACTCTCTATAGCTCTCGCGGTACTTTGATGTCGCAAACTGATTGATCTGCACAGAGTCGCATCAAGTCGAACACACCTACTAGTTTATGCCTCCCACCCTTCAATGTGGAGGAAGTCAGGTTTGGTATTTTTATTGAAAATAACCGTTATCCATTGGTGGAATGAGTAAAAACGCTAAAATCATATCTTATTTTATTTTGACGTTTTATTTTTTTGGGTTATGATCAACAAAGTTTCTGGCTCACAATTGAGGCATTTTAAAGTCAGCTTGAAACTAAAGTTGAGACTGTCCTTTTTTTCCTATTGTGACGTATATCCGATTGACACAGCTTCTGAAATGAGAAAATATGGCAGTGCGGGGCTTGATTTCATTCTTCGGGAATTAAAGCTGCGGTAGGGAACTTTTGACGCTCTAGCGGTTAATAAACAGAACTGCGGAAGAATATCGTAGCCGGACTACTTATCACTGTTTATGTCTATGAAGAATCACAAAGATACAGGGTTACTCCGCCGCGGTACCCCCGAAGCAATCTAAAATAGTCCGAATATAAACACTTATTATAGGTGCACCCTAGTGATTCAGGACAAGCCAAAAACACGGTTTGGAAAATGGATTCATGATGTACTCGCTTATTATATACATTTTTCTACATTTTGAACACAAACAAAGTTACGGACCGCAGCTCTGATTGGTTATTTTTTACCGGGAGCGATGGAGTTTCTGCAAATGGCAATAGGACCACTGGGAGGAGCCAGAGGAGCTTGATTTTTTTTCACAGATTATCTGTCTCATATTCTACTGTCAGGACATAATGACAGGTTTAATAAATATGTAAAAAATATTTTTTTACAAAAGTTCCCTACAGCACCTTTAATTGGATCGTTGGAAGCTGGGCGTTGCAAACAAGGGGCAGAAACGAGACCGACCCCAATAACCCCGCCCTCACACTATAGCACATGACAGGAAGAGAGGTGGGGGGGAAGGAAGTTTAACATATTTGATTAAAGATTATGAGGCCACATTAATAAAAAAAAAATAATGAAGTGCACAGATAAATAATTTATAATAAACACTACAAAAATGAGAACTGTACATTTTAATTTCATGACAACTTTCAAATGAAAACATTACTCGTCCATAGAGCTGAAACAACGAATCGATTTAATCGATTAAAATCGATTATTAAAATAGTTGTCAACTAATTTAGTAATCGATTCGTCGCTAAATAAATTTTATTTGCCATAAGCGGCTCATTTCGTGCATATTTCAAATCTGCGGTGGCCAAAGTGTGGCAGTAATGAGCCACCGGAGGTTTTACTCAGCCAGTACAGCAGGTGAAGTAGCGAATAGCCAATAGCTGGCCTCGTTTTATGTCACGTGCTTCCCGAACAGCGTCTCTGCAGCATTCAGCGGGAAGTGGGGGTACTTTACTTTGAGCCTTCAAAATGAAGAGTAACCTGTAAACTCTGCACTACTGAACTGTTTAAGGGGCCGTTCACATATCGTGTCTTTTGCGTGCTCAAGTTCGTTATTTCCTATGTAGGCGCGCAGTATGCACTCTCATAATGGAAGCGACGCGGTCGCGACACGCACGCGGTGCGATGCGCCCGTTTTTCCAGACGCGTCCACACCGCATCCATATATCCTTTGCTGAAATTTCCAGGTCTTCATGGAGAGGGCACGTCATGGAGAGAGCACGTCATGGTTGCTTAGCAAAGGCAGACGCCTCAGGGGCGCTTCTGCCCGAGCGCTTTGGAAAGAAGGAGAAAGCGGCGCGACTAGCGTTTTCCACGCGTTTTTAGGTGCGATATGTGAACGGCCCCTAAGAATTTTATTTGTGCAGATTATCCAGTACAAGGTTGTTTGCAAATGTTTAGTCGTAAAAGCTGATAACATTGCTTTTTAACAGTTAACATTTAAAGCTTTACAAACATGTTATGTGATCAGTTTGTCGTTTACCAGTTCATAATTCAGACTTGCAGCCTAATTATGACTGAATGAGAGAGGTAAATGTTTGAGTATATTTAAAATGCACTTCTTTTCTAAGTATTCACTGCTCTTTTTCACACAGAAGGTTTTTTGTGTTTGTCCCAATTTTTTTTTTCTGGACAACCTTCTGATGGATTTTACTTTAAATTGTGAGTTCCATTCAGGTTTCATGCCATTGGCACTTTTTTTTTCGAAGGATTGTTTACAATTTCACAGCATAAGCTATAAAGCTTTTTCCCAGTAAATAATAAAATACAATGCACTGCAATTTTATTCTGTTTTATCCTTATACTTCGTGAAAATATGTTCTCAAAGATTCCTTAAGCTTTGTTTGGGATGTTAAACTACTTTAGGAGCTCTAAGGACTGCCATGGTGAAAACAATATTTGAAATCTCCTTGTGAATTTTGCTAGAGTATGGGTCAGTGTTTTGATTGCAGAAGAGTTCGACAAAGGATTACTAACATAATAAAACAACTCCAGGTATATTTTTGATGAGGATATGACAATGCAAAATGGTTAAAATCTCTTAAAAATCTATGCTGAAATAAAGACCCTTTATTAATAATTTACTTGGGGAAAAAATGGAAAAAACTAAAATATAAGTACATAAACCGATTAATCGTAAAAATAATCGACAGATTAATCGATTATCAAAATAATCGTTAGTTGCAGCCCTACCCATACTGGCATTTCCACTGTGTTTTAGGAAAGATCTCTGTCCACACTACATGACCCAACGGCTGCTGCGTGACCATTCAAGCACACTGTAGCATCATGCTACATGAGAGAATTTATTAGATTTATACTACGCTTTCACTCAAAACTCACTTTAATCCATCATCGAATGTTTGTAATAACCTCCAATTGTGACCTAATGTGTTATTTGGCCATATAATATTGCTGAAATATATTATTTGTAGCCTTTTATATTAAGCTAATCGCTACACCTGCTTAGCATTTCTCGTGTAAAAACCCTTTATTGTTATGAAAACCACAAACAAATAATACACTGTCTTTATCATGTTTTTATTAGCGTCATGTTTCATCTGTAGAAATGTTTTTTTCTGTGAAGAATGCCCCCACAACCACTTAGAAATGCCTCTTCAGTGATTTTCAGTGTATCCTCTTGCCATTACAGAAATACCCCCAGGGTCCAAAGAGCATAAGCATGCCTCATTTAGCACCTTACTTTAATATTTTTTCTAGCCTCCCAAAAAAAATCTAAATTTAAGGTTAATGACAAAAGTAATCACTACCCACTCCATGATCACTGTCACTGCTATTCAATGTTCTTTACAAATACATCAATCCTTATGAAAATTCAAAACGGATACAGTTCAAAGGTCTGACAGTCTGATAAAGGACAGCCATGCATGAAGTTGCTTGTGTCCGTCTCAGTCAGAGTTGTATTGAAGAGCATATTTCCCCTGGGGTTAAAGCTTGAGCGGAGCGATCAGGATTTGTAAGCGCCAATTTTTAGATGAGAGGCTTTTGGCTTAATGACACTTCAGTGCAGAGTTGAAAGAGCCAAAGAGTCCTGCTCCAGTAAAGACGTGCTGTCTACCATCCAATCTCACTCTCCGCAGCACTGCACAATGAATCTCAGTGTGTTATGGGAGTACAAACAATGAACCACGAGCATCTAGATTTGCTTTGTTATGCAGATTCACTCTGTTTATTTCCGAAGACTTATCTATGAGACGCCTTAGCTAAGTGGAAAATGACAAAGACCAATAAACGGATCCCACAGGTAAAAGGGCTAAACAGGAGAGTGCTATAAAGTTTACCTGCAAACGCTAGATAAAAGATTTAGATTCTCTGAGGATTTTCTTGGTGAACTAATCTAAAAGCATGAATTTTGCAATGCACCGGGTCTTTAATGTGCCCGTTACATTCGGCACCTTGGGAATAAACATATACCTGAGAGCAACAAGGATAGAAAAAGGACAACAGTTTGTCAGGGATGATGAATTATTCATAGGGAGATTTCCCGCTGTCTGTCCACTCAGTCTGAGGTACATATCACTACCTGACAATCTATTCAATGTATAGTACTTCAAAATAAAAGCCTCAAGGCTGCTGTGTTTTGGATGCAGGTCGGTAATATGGGATGCTGGTGACCCCTGATATAGTACGCTACATTTTAGTCGAGACTCAAGAGTACCAAACACACAATCTTGCAAATATTCCTTGGAACTATTCTTTTAAGAAAAACAGAATTATTGAACTGGGTCAGTAACAAAGAAACTCACGACCAGAGTTGGCAAACTATGCTTTCAGGAAATTCACACATGAATGATTAATTTACTAGTCCATAATAAGGAAATCCAAAGCAATCACATTGCTTTTGCCTTCAAATGTTTCAGATTAGACATTCCTTAGGGGATCGATACCCTGACATACATATACATATACATATACATATACATATACATATACATATACATATATATATATATATATATATATATATAGATTGTATTGCATGCATTAACGTTAATGTTTTCTCGTTCATTTCTCTACAAATGATACATCTTCTCCCTTTTATACGCTCTCTGCATGATTCAGCTTTTATATTTATGGGAACTGGAATACAGCAGCATAGACAAATGTTGTTGGCCTGTACACAAGCTAAAAAAGCCCCGCACAGGCTGCACAGCTGAAAGCCACAAGCGCAGGCATTGGAGCCGATCCAAAGACTGACCTGAATGATAATTCAGGTCACTGAATTTCATTCCAAACTTTAGCAAGAAACAACGGTTCTGTGTTCTCTTCCTGAGTGTGGATGTTGTGTAAATAGTACTCTCTGGGAGGTTTCTGTGTTCCTACTTAAGTATAGGAATGAAACCTAAGCCCCTAGACTTGATCCATACTTATTGCCCACGCCCATTCATTAAACCCATATAACCTTCAAATGACATATATAAATACACAAGCACACACATGTACAAATACAGATGTCAGTGGAACAGTAGAGGCATGTCTCAGAAAGGCGCCTATCTGGGGAGCAACGATTTACTTCACCACAGCACTGATAAAGCATTTCAAACTCAAATGAGCACACAATGAATTTCAGACAGCATTCATTGTCTTAGATATTATCTCAGGCTGCAATTCATCTCAGTGCTCAAACTGAAAGCTGACACGGGAGCAAATAACCTGTGAAGAGGGCAACGTCTCTTCATATCCTATAGCATTTTAGCACATCATTCCATGTTGTGCATACAGGCAATGCAAGTTCAATTTTGGCTCTTTGAATGCTGTTCTATAACACTTTTCCTAAATAAGACATCCTGACTTTTCAGAACACAAGCAACAATACAGCTTTTCCAAAGCTTGTACAACTGCTAGAAATGTACAGGAACCAGCACAAAATGAAACATCTGAAATATGTTTCCAGGGTTGCTGGTGTTTGAAATTCATAGCATTTTGTGTTTCGTTACAGGTGCATTGCTGGACAGCAGCCAGCAGGGCCGGGTGAGTGAATAGAGGGCTAAAGTGTGAAATGAAACTCTGATTGATTGAGAGATCAGTAGACAGCTCAGGGGAACAGGACAACTCCTTCTGAGCAGAGGTCACAGGAAGATGGGGATGCAGAAGGGTGAACGAGGGCTATGCAGGCAGGGTTAGGGAAGAGCCTTTGACATGCTGATCCTTGTGTATGGCAAAATATGCCAGAGCACTGCAGTTTAAACCAAATATTATATACAGGTGCTGGTCATATAATCAGAATATCATTAAAAAGTTGATTTATTTCACTAATTCCATTCAAAAAGTGAAACTTGTATATTATATTCATTCATTACATACAGACTGATATATTTCAAATGTTTATTTCTTTTAATTTTGATTATTATAACTGACTAACTAAAATTCCAAATTCAGTATATCTGAAGATTAGAATATTACTTAAGACCAATACAAATAAAGTCTTGGCCAAATAAAAAGTATGAACATGAAAAGTATGAGCATGTACAGCACTCAATATTTAGTTGGGGCTCCTTTTGCCTGAATTACTGCAGCAATGCGGCGTGGCATGGAGTCGATCAGTCTGTGGCACTGCTCAGGTGTTATGAGAGCCCAGGTTGCTCTGATAGTGGCCTTCAGCTCTTCTGCATTCTTGGGTCTGTCATATTGCATCTTCCTCTTCACAATACAGGTTAAGGTCAGGCGAATTAAGAACAGGGCACTTAAACCAGGCACTGGTAACTTTTGCACTGTGTGCTGGTGCCAAGTCCTGTTGGAAAATGAAATCTGCATCTCCATAAAGTTGGTCAGCAGCAGGAAGCATTAAGTGCTCAAAAACTTCCTTGTATACGGCTGTGTTGCCCTTGGACCTCAGAAAACACAATGGACCAACACCAGCAGATGACATGGCACCTCAAACCATCACTGACTGTAGAAACTTTACACTGGACCTCAAGCAACGTGGATTGTGTGCCTCTCCTCTCTTCCTCTAGACTCTGGGAACCTGACTTCCAAAGGAAATGCAAAATTTACTTTCATCAGAGAACATAATTTTGGACAACTCGGCAGCAGTCCAGTCATTTTTGTCTTTAGATGCTTCTGATGCTGTCTGTTGTTCAAGAGTGGCTTGACACAAGGAATGTGACAGCTGAAACCCATGCCTCGCATACGTCTGTGCATAGTGGTTCTTGAAGCACTGACTCCAGCTGCAGTCCACTCTTTGTGAATCTCCCCCACATTTTTGAATGGGTTTTGTTTCACAATCCTCTCCAGGGTGCGGTTATTCCTATTGCTTGTACACTTTTTTCCTACCACATCTTGTCCTTCCCTTCACCTCTCTATTGATGTGCTTGGACACAGAGCTCTGTGAACAGCCAGCCTCTTTTGCAATGACCTTTTGTGTCTTGCCCTCCTTGTGCAAAGTGTCAATGGTCATTTTTTGGAGGACTGTCAAGTCAGCAGTCTTCCCCATTATTGTGTAGCCTACAGAACTAGACTAAGAGACCATTTAAAGGCTTTGAAGGCATTTTGAGTTAATTACTTGATTCGAGTGTGGCACCAAGTGTCTTCAATTTTGAATCTTTTCACAATATTCTAATTTTCTGAGATTTGGGATTGAGTTATTATCATCAAATTTAAAAGAAATAAACATTTGAAATATATCAGTCTGTGTGTAATGAATTAATATAATATACAAGTTTCACTTTTTGAATATAATTTGTGAAATAAATCAACTTTTTGATGATATTCTAATTATATGACCAGCACATGTAAACTACTTAAGATGGTATCACTGAGGTCTTTTTTTTTTACTGTCCAGGTCCTGCTGATGGTTCTTGTCCTGTGCCAATTCTCAAACCGTTCTCTGCATTTCCACTGCAGAATAGGTGGTTCCAAGTTAGAAAAAAATCTGTTCCACTTGTGCCCCAAAAGATTGCTGGTCTGGAACCGGGAAATGGAGCACAGAAATGTCTTGTTGAGAAATGTCAAAAGTGATCAAATGTGCAAGAGAGAAAAATCGTGTCAAGAAAATTGAGAAAATCTCTCTTCAATACATACAAAAGTGACTACTGGTAGTTAATGCATCTCTAATTTCAATCTTTCTTGAGCACTGAACGGAAGGGGGTACCGGTAGATACTGGCATGATAATAAGCAAAGATGGCAGATTTCCATGCATTTTTCAGAGCATCATGTGCCGGTTGAGCAACTGCTACTGAAATGTATCATAATGCCAACCGATAGCTTTCTTAAGGTACTATATACCTCCGTCCTTTCCCTAAGCCAGGACCAACAAGAAAGGGGATCCAGGAACATGTTCTACTTGGCAAAATCACCTCACCAAAAGAGCACCAAAAGGTGATTCTACACAGCAACATTTTGCCTAATTTCTAGAGACAGGACGAAATGCAGATAATTATTGCAGATTTCCCCAGAGTAGCAGTGGAGCAGACAAACAAGGTCTTTCATTTCAGGTGTTCTCTTTGGCAGCTTAAATGACCCTGCTTTAGTCTGCCTTGAGGAGTTGAGTTTAAAGTGTGAAGCATGCAGTGAGGTGGCATGAGCTAAACAATTCCCATTACCTACGTCCTGCCATCTCGAGCCAACACTTCATGAATACAAATAACCAAGGCTGTGGCTAATCCCCTTCTGAATGAATGTGGACATGATGGTCACTGTCTCAGGCTACGTTTACATGACAACGATGGAGAAAAAAAACTAAAAAGTTTTTCCTTTGCATTTTTAAAAGTTTCACATATACACAACAACGTTTTCAAAATGATTTGCATTTACACATAGCCGTGAAAACAGCCAAACACGCTGTATTATGTATGCCAGGCCAGTAGTGGGCACTCTCACCCACTAGAAAACACAACTGAAGGACGGAGGGACACGGTTTTCTTACATCCATCATGTTGATTACTCTCACATTTTTTCTGAGTACCTGACTGTCGCTCTGATTTCTCACGGGTTTTGGCGTTGACAGTACTATTCTCAACGCAATGGCATTGTAATAGCCCACAGCAAAGATGCAATAATTAACCTTTTTATTACACGCCTGTCAACCAAAGAAAGTTTCACAGAAACTTTGCTTTAGACTAGATAATATGCAAGACTTTACAGTCTGTTTCACCCAAAAACCTGTCTAGGAGAAACATTTAAGGTACTATAGAAGTTGTGATTTTCCATCCTCGTGGGAAAATCCCAAAAACCAGTAGTTAGGATTTTTGTTGAAACACCATTTAAGCTGTGCGGAGTGTCAAAAAACCACACACTTTGGTCCAATCTGTTGCACAGCTGACAATACCTCACAAAAAGACCACTGAAAATTTCCAACTTAAGAAATAATGAGCTTTTAAACTCAAAACAGACTGACAAAAATGACTCCTGTGCTCCTTCAAAAAAGCATTTGCCTCTGACTCCTTCAGAGAGATTCTAGTGAGGTTACACGGTCAACTCTGCAAGACTGTAAAGGCTTTATGCAACTTAATTGAATTCCTTTTTTTCCCTCCAACAGCAAACTGAATTTCAGGGTAAGACCCAGCTCAAACACCTCATAATCCCAGCTGTTTGCCTCCTGAAAATGAAACAAGGTCACTTTCATTTCGACTCAAAGGGCCCAATATTGCAGCAGCGGTACTGCCAAACGTACCTGTTCTCACACATTTACAACAATGGTGCTGCATCAGCAGACACCCTGACCGACTTGAACTCCACTGCAGGCAATATTGCTGAAGGATAAAGACAGGACAGACAAGCAGAGCTCTCTCACTATCATTTTGTCCTTGCATTTAAATAAACAATGTCTTGAACCTAAACAAGTCTAGAGACATATGGGTCAATATGATGCATATATTACACAGTTTGTGTGAGAATGCTGTGCTGATGTGTGTATCGAACCAAAAGTGGCTTACCTGCGACACTGAGTCTAGCTGTTCGGCTTATGATGGTGCCCAGGTTGTCTATAGTGGCCACGCACTGGTAAACCCCCTCATCAGGTTTATTGTGTTTAGAGTGGACCACTGAGGTGATGAGCAGAGACCCATCGGCCAGGACCTGCCTGCGATCGTCTGAGGCCAGGCTGAGGAAAGAGCCATCTTTCTTCCATTCGATCTTGGCAGGAAACTCACTGTGGACTGAGCAGTTGAGCAGCGCCGGCGCTCCTCGCACTGCCAGCGTATCTGACGGCTCCGTGGAGAACTGGAATGGGCTGAAGTTCCTCACTGCTGATCCTACAAAGAAATGAGGAAAAATAAGCACTTGATTTCTTATCATAGATAATATAATGAACTGAAATTAGTTTGAACTTTTGGTTAAGGGATTAATGACAGAAGGTATTTGCATCATCGCACGTTTGTGTGAATGAACATGAGCCGTTGCTTTAGATTCCAAATATTTTATATATTTCAACATTTGTTCATCTCAATATTTATTTTATTCTTGCATTTGAGAGCCTAACACATCCATTCCAAAGTCAAAACTTTATTACTAGTATCCGAAAATGTCTAAAAATTGAGGATAACACTGAGCAAATGCATTATAAATCATTTTAATTATAAATGTAAAATTACAAACAGAGCCCTTGGACATCAGGACACATTTGAATATCTTGTTATGTTGCTCTCTCAAAAGGAAATGGGGGTTAGAACTGACAAGTCTGATGCAAAAAGTCAAACTAAGCGCAATTACTTTGCATTTGTCCTCATAAATTATTCAAATCTTGGCCTCGAGAGTCATCAGGACTTTGTGTGGATAAATAACTTGAATCATCAGTACTTCTTGGATGGGAAATGAATAATGAGCTTTTTAATTTTTTTTTTTTAATACTGCACCAAGTGATGAGTCAAATGCTAAATATAGCTGGA
Organism: Carassius auratus; assembly: GCF_003368295.1. Classification (NCBI taxonomy): domain Eukaryota; kingdom Metazoa; phylum Chordata; class Actinopteri; order Cypriniformes; family Cyprinidae; genus Carassius; species Carassius auratus. The sequence goes on from NC_039274.1 coordinate 20,554,394, forward strand.
AGCAGTTGAGACTGTTTTATGGCGAGTAAAACTCCCCTCTTAAACTCAATACTGAAGCTGTGTTGGAATTACATTCTGACAGGGTATGCACTGCATTTGATAAAGGATTTGCTTGATATAGCACAGCTGGCACACTGATTTCAGATGCTTTCAGGGAAATTGTTTTGTTTCCGAGAATGCTGCAAAATCGATTTTCGAGAAAAGTGACACTCCATTACTATAACCAAAAGTTAAGAAAAGTAACCACAGTTCACGTTGATATATTCATCAACTACCCAATGAGAGTCATAGAGAGGTGGGTCCAGTGGCATCCAAATCCACCTTTCTGTTTTCCAGCTTCATTTTACACCAATTCAGTTGAAACTGGAAATAATTACAAGCAAGTGTTTTGGAGCAGGGATGGAACTACAGTCCACAGGAAGAAATACCCCAGTGAAGTGTGTAGACGAGTCCAAAGATGTGCCACAACACAAATCTTAGTGCAGCCTAGCTATAGGTGTTTTCATTACCCTTCAAATTGCACAAATTGAAAACGCGCCTAATGGAAAAGCATAAATTTATCAAAAACGCCCATATATCGCAAAATAAATTAAATTATGCTCACATGAGGTGGTTTTTCAGGCAATGTGAAAAAGGAATAATTAGCAAAACTACAAAGGAAGGGTTTTTTTTTGTGTGTGTGTGTGTTTTTTCTTGTGGTTTCCTATTCATGAAGTGCCCTTCAAGGTTGCAAAAGTGTTGTTTGTTATTCTCCCTACGGTGTCTATTTAAGGATGCCAACTGTCATTGAGAAGCAACAGTTCATCTTGCTGAGCAAGTGAAAGTTAGTTGAACTGTTTACAGCTGCCTACCTGAATAATCCACGTGTTATGATGTCCCATATCGAATAGTGTTTCCATGTCCAAGCCTCTACTCACTTTCAAGTGAGAATACTATCGCAACAGCTATTTATGAACACTATTAATTTATAGTGCACCTTTAAGTACACCGCAGTAACCAGGCTCACTATCAAGGACAGAATATTTTAATGTTTCAGAAAAGCAGAATCTCTGTCTGACAAACTAATATTTCAGACTGGAGATAAAAGTTAGGCTCATGATTTTTTAGGAAAAATTCAACACAATGTGAGTGTATATCAACAACTTTTGGTGTTTGCTTTTGGAAGCATTTGGACCCAGAAACAGTGACGCGTGATGTCAGACTTAACAACTGGACAACTTATTTGGTTTAATGGCACATGCATTTGAATATAGTCTACTGTGGAACATTCATAAAAATGAATGCTGCATACGTAGATTAGCCATTAGCTACCACAAGCTTCACTATGACCTAAACACATAGTGGAGACATATTTCCATCCCAAACAGTTCTAAAGTCTCTTGTAATGGAGTTAGGGGGTGTTGGTCAGATTGGAGGTATCAGGGTTTGTGTGTAGAAATTGTGGTCAACCCTCTGTCGACTTAGAAAGGCCTATTGGAACCAAACACTTATATTTATATGCTGACTCGCATTTGGACTTCTGTAGAAACAACACAGAGAGCTTTACAACAGCTGCTTTTGTTGGCTGAACTGTTCTCCTGCTATATAAGATAACTGCGCTCTGGCAAATGTTAAGCTTTCCTCAAATAGTTTCCTTAAGACTGATGCGATGCAACAGTTGTTCCAGCATAAACACATCTGGATTAGATTCATTCCTGTAAGATAGATGCAGTTTCTGTTCACAAACATCATTTGCACGTCGTAGTCTATAGGTAACTGTTGCATAGCTTTCAACAAAGAATTTAAATAAAGAAACTGTTTATAACAGACACCAATAATTCCAGTAGTGAGAAGGGAATTCCATCCTGCAGCAGAGCATCAGAAGATCAGCGTGCTTAATCATTAGCATGTTAGCAGCTGTTTGGATCATGCACACAGAGGATATGTGCATTATGGCTCATCCAGCTACCACGTCACCATCAGCTAAAACTGCTGCTGCTCAGCCCTTGCATCCCAGAGTCCCACAGTAAAGCTGATACCGATACCACATTGACGTTCATACCATGCAGTCTGGTTCAGTAAACCAGATTGCATGGTATGTTGATCTTGAATGGAAGTTGGATGAAGTTAAAGGTGATTTTTAGTATCTACCGGTATTTGGCATCTAAAACCCTCTGTAGTTTACAGGTACCTGTAGTCTAGGGATGCACAATATATTAGAAATGACTTTGGATTTATAATTCGTCCCCTTGGAATTATAAGGTTCTATCTGACATTTTTGTCAAAATTGAGTTATTCACATATTCTTATTCTGTGACAATTTATTTACATTATGTGATGTTTTATTTTAAGTTGTGTACATTTTGGGATTTTTTATTGAAAAAACAAAAAGGTTCTATCTACAGAAGTCTATGGAACACAAAAACTTTAAAGCTCAATATCTCAAAACTACTCAGAACGCAGATAAAACCTTATAATTCCAAGGGAACTAATTGTTTAATTTTTTTATATATAATTTCATTTGCTCTGTATTTTATAATGTTTTAAGTTCACTAGCAACATGTGATTTCACTCACCATTTACAGTTAAAAAACATTATTAGATTTATAATATTAGCAATAATATTGCATACTGGTCATAGATTTTCTGTATATCAACAATCAAATTGTCTAAATCAATGCATCCTACCCTTATCCAGTTTATTTGAATTTGTTACTATAAGGAATTTCTACAAACATACAAATATCAAGCGGCTTTTGTAATGAGTTCCTCGTTCCGTTTGCAAATATTTGCCGGCACTATATTCATCATTTAATGGGCTTAAAACACAGAGGAAAGAGTGCAGCATAGACCAATTACACAATCTCTTTAGAGTCACTTGAAATTCAGATTAGATATGAGGACTCTGTGGCTGTGAATGATTTTAAATACTAAGCAGGTCAGAAGAATATTGGATTTTCAAAGGAATATTGTCATATAAATGATGAATAATGAAAAAGAGATCAACCTTGACTGTCCCTACTGAAGGAGAATGGATATTTCTGAAATAGGGACCACTAATTTGTCAAGCCCAGATAGTATATGGCACATAAATAAAACTTTCTCATACTAAGAGGAAATGGATAGATTTAAATGGATGAATAAAAAAAAAGAAAGAATGGATATGCAAATAAATGCAGATGTACTAAATAATAACACATTGCTACAGTACCATGGTATTTGTCCAAAATACATTTTTGTATGAACATAAGTTTTTGACTAAATAGAGCGATGTTTGGTGTCAGGAAGCAGACTAATCTATTCTACTTTTCACTGCTCTGGAATTGACTTCAAAATGTGTTCTGCAGTCCGCAGTGAAGGTAACCAAGAGAAAATGAGGCTGTCTGTTTGATAAGTATGAGCTGTTAACTCCTGTCCCTAGTCCTGTGAAATCCATTTTATTCCACATCCAAAGAGCACTTCAGAACCACAGCTGCTCTTGTCAGGAGAAAATTCTGACGGCAGATATGGAAGAAAAAAATGTTTTTCTTGTGTGTCATCCAAAGTCCTTCCCCACTAAAAGTGTATATGTGTGTGTGTATATATATATATTTTTTTCATTATATTTATATAGCGCTTTTCTAGGCACTCAATATATATAAATATCTTCAGATGTGACTCTGGATCTACTTAACATTTATTTAAAATCTTAATATTTTCTTATTTCTTTTTCTTTTTTTGAGAAATGTGCTCTTACCCATAATTCTGCCAATTTTCTGAGTGAAATATCCACATATGAACAGACCGGGTTCTTTCAGAAATCTTCTGTACCTGGTCTCTTCACTACAGGAAGCCACATGGCCTCTGTTGGCTCTCACATAGAGGCTGGGCTGTGCCAATCAGCAGAGATCACCTCTTAATGAGGCTCAAGTCATTTCCAGAAAACTTAATGGGAATTCCACATAAACATATAATCAAAACAAACCCTCGGAATAAAGAGCTCACAGTGAAATTATACAAAGCAGTCTTTGAGACTGAAACTAAAATAGGTAATTTTATTATACCACATAGAAAGAAGATGAATAAGTTAAAATATTAGTTTCATTATTAATCAGTGGGATCACACCTGGAAATTACATTTGAGTATGCCTTTCAGCGGAATTTCTGTTTCTAGTTTATCCACAATAGGGAAAATGCCCAGTGGCTTTGCATTATTGAGTAGAAAGGGCTTCTGAGCTGTTTGACCTTCAAGTAAATAAATATGTTTAGAGCAAAAAACATTTGCGCTCTGGAAAATAGCCAGCCATAGGTACAGATTTTATTTCCAACATATCAAGCAGCTTCCATTACTCTCCTAGACTCTATCCCAGCTCTTTGTCATTCTTTCCAGCCTCATTAGTCCGACTGGAAAACCTCTTTTCTTTCATGTCTGTCCACCTCATGTTTGTCTGCTTCTCTCCCTGCTTGCCTTTATTTTCCACTATCACTTCTTCCCCATCTGTCGCTGCTGAACAGGGTGAGGAATCAGCAGAGATCTGCTTACGAGAGCCATGTAAGGATGTATAATAACTTTGGTTTGGACTCGCATCTTAAACCCGGCTTATAAACTGTTCTCTCTGCGTATGCTTTATGATCTCATGCTGAAAGCTAAAACTGAATCTCATTCGCACATACACACATTTAGATATTATTTGTCCTTTACCAGTTAAGAGATCACATTTTACTCCATAAAACAAAACAATATATATTTTGAATAAGAAAATGAAGTCCTTCTTACTGTAAGATTAATTACAAAATTAATGCAAAATATATTTTCTCTATTATAAAAACATAAAAAATCAAACATTGATGGTTGTATTTTTTTTTATTTTTTATTAATGCTGCTGTACTTAAATCCATTTTTTATAGTATTGCTTTTACTATATACACTCACCGGCCACTTCATTAGGTGAACCTGTTCAATTGCTTGGCATATATATATGAATATGAAAACTGACTGAATTTTTACCCTCTGGTACAGAGTTACCTTGTATAAAGTATCCTTTTGGGGTTATTGACCCATTTAAATGAGTCATGTTTTATTGTTTGGCTTGAGGTCTATTTAAACACTGACCTCTCAAATCTATGAAGGATAGATTACAGTGATAATAGCTGGGTGGGAAGATGAGCCATTTTTAAAGGTCACTGTCACCACAGAATAAAGTAATGAACAGAGAACGACAGTCTCCTGTATTGTCTTCAACACTCAGTTCCGTTTTGTGTTTCACAGATGCCCTCTTCCTCTTTCACAGCAGCTAATAGGAACAAGGCTGCTCTCCCACTCTGGACCCCTGGTCATCGACAGCCCCTCACCCACAGTCTGGATGTTCTGATAGTGCCTTTGAGCTCTCAACAAGGGTCCAATGTGTAACGGCTGTACAAAATGATTGGTAGGCCTCCATGCCGGCTTTATTATTTTGGCACACTCTCAGCTGGCAGAACAGAGGTGAAAGGATACAATTTTCACAACTCAAAGCACCTCAAGCTACCCTTCGTTCTCCTGCCAGGGAGCATTTCCAAGGCTTGAAAAATCTTGAGCACAAGCTTAAGCTAATTCTGTCCCCCCGCTACCACATTTAGCAGAATTATAGGATATTTAGCTGAATTCATATTGACTCTGATAGACCTGCGAAAAAACAACACCTTTCTTTTGCTGCTGTGGTTGCCTTTACTGCATTTTTTATGTTATTTGCAAAAATTCCTTTATCCTTTTTATTCTTTAATACATCAAAGGGATAGTTCACCTATAAATTAAAATTATGCCGTCATTTATTCATCTTCACCCATCTTCTTTTATGTTTTTTTTTTATTTATTTTTTTTGGGGTGAATTGTTGCTTTAAGAGGAAAGCATACTCAAAAATAAAAATTGTCATCATTTACATAACCTTGTGATTTTCTTTCTTTTGTCGAACACAAAAGGGGCTATTCCTGTAGCATCTGAAGACTCGAGGCGCATAGACTCAACTCTCTGAGCTTTTAAGGTGCTTGGCAATATAAATCACAGTCTACTTTCATTGTATAGAAATAAGCATCTTGACATTCAGCAAAATATCACCTTTTGTGCTCCATGTAAGAAAAAAAAGTATATAATGACATAATTTACATTTGGCTTCACATCCCTGTGATATTTAAGTCCTAGAGGGAGTGAGAGAAAATTATATTCCATTTAGAAATGCCTGGGGATTAATGTCATACCTAGTGTCAAATAATGTGTCAATGGCTTTATTCCAGAACTCAGTCACACTGTTGTCTACTGCCTGCAGCATTATAAGTGGCTAACTTTAAAACACTCTACTAAGACAACAACTATAGTGATTTTCAATAGTGCGAAAATAGTGCTCTTCACATAAAATGCTCAGGAGACTCAATTTACGCCCCATCCCAAATGGCACCCCCTCCGACTCTACACTTTGCCACATAGACTGCTGGGTAATAGTCCACTGTGGAGTTCGCACTAGTGGATCATAAATCATAAAATGTCAATTGCAATAGCCTACTGTACTGTGAACTAAGGGATGTTCCACAAAACTGCAATTTTATATCATGTGCACAGTTCGGAACACAGCCTTTCAAGTGATTCCAACAGCCTGACGTTAGCGTGATAGTAAGCTATCAACACTTTCTAATAAGCGAAAAATCAAATATTGAGTACAACAGTCCAGTTTTAATTTATTTTTGTAGATACTTCTCAATAAATATCTTTAATTAAATGTCAGTGTTTCTCTCCTTTTGCCCAACACAATATTCAAAGGCCCCCATAATTCCCAGCTAACAAAATATGTTCTTCTAAGAACATTCTGTAAATGTTCCCATTAAGTTATGAAATATATTCTCATGCACATTCAAAGCTTATAGTATTTATTTGTTTATTTTATTTATCTTTTTTTTTTGTAGGGGGGGGGGGGGGGTTATGTAATAAAGAACATTAACGGAACACTCTATTTTAGAATTTATGGGAATGGTACATTTGAATGTTCTCTAAAAGTTCTAGTTGCATTTAAAAAGCATGTTCCATTGACTATATACACAACATTTATGTGCTAATATTTTGAGAATATTATTAAATTCCAGATAACTATGGATACATTTTATATTATTAACATAACTGGAAGAACATTTGTTCATAAATTCAACACTGTTGTAATTATAAGAATGCTTCTTGTTTTACAACTTTGTATTAACATACTGGAATTGCCTTGCTTACTAAATAATTAAAGCATGATTCGTTTTGCTATTCAGGGGACTCAATATGGGGATTTATTGTGTACTTTAATTATATATAATATATAATAGATAAAGAGGAAAAATAAAAGATTAATTTGGGGATTTGACAAAAACTAGTTGATAGGAAGCAGCATAATTTTGCTGCCTTCCTAAACAGCCTGTTGGGAGAGGCCTTAAAATGCTGCCTAGGTAAGCAGCTTACTGGGTTTGAACCAGGTTAAAGCTAAGATGACACATTTTCAAGTTACACATTGGTGATGGATTCTTAATACTGGTTTCCTACTGCAGTAAGTGATCTATAATAGATCTGAAAGTAGGACTGTATGCCAGTCACATGCGGATGGAAGCCCCACAAAGGTGCAGCGAAACAGTGCAGCTCAGATGGGGGAAGGGCAGGGAAGTCCATGTGCAGCAGAAAAGCCTTCCAGCAGCAACAAAGAAAATAGGATGATACGAATCTGATATTGGGAGTCGGCGAGCTGTCTCTAAAAGATAGCAAATCCCCGGAGCACACTGCAGAAAAGCTTGGCTGCATGCGCACCTCTCACCTCAGTTGGACACAGTAATTAACCACACTGATTGGAACTCGATCTCCTTCAATCATCAAAGCCAGTCAGCTCGCTCTTGAATCAAGCAGTACAGACAGAGACAAGGACACAGTCAAAGAGGAGAGACAAGAAACACCTTTTATTCTCCGCCAGGTGCTACAGCAAAGCAGTTGGGGACAAGAGACACAACTATGCACCGTTGCCTTGAACATACTGTCAAAAACCTGCTTCTGAAGACTAGCAAGGAATGCCTTGACAAGACAAATCGGATGTGCTCATTGTAGCTAATATGAATGCTCACTTCAAGTAAATGTGTAAAATACTGAGGCTCCGTGTAATTATATGAATTTAAATACACAGGGGTCCATTATGTGACACTTCACTACATTAAGACAGCACATCATGAATATGACACACCAGGATAGACAAACTCTATCAATAAATGATGGAACTGCTTGAGGCAGGACCACCAGACACTGGAGGGGGGGTTAATAGGAAATGCAGTGACCCAATGATGGGCTGTCTGAGCACTCACTCGGACCACTCCCACATCTGCCTTTGAGGATTGTTACTCTCTCACTATAGGGATCATAATCGCAAAGCCAAAAGTATACTTCCCTTAGGTCCACACCACATCATTTTTGTCATCGAAACTGCATGTCTGCATTAAATGCTCAAGATAATGGTCCACTAGGCTGTGCATTAGCACCAAGATAATACATCCATGCTCACTGTCAATGTAGTGCATTTTAAAGGATCATGTGATTTATGTGCATTAAAATAGAAAAGTTATTTTAAATTGTAGTAAAATTGTACTGTATTTTTTATCTGTGTGCACTTGGTTAGCCTTTAAAAGCATTAGAAACGTTAAAAAAATCTTATTGTCCCCAAACTGTTGAACAGCAGTGTATGTCGACTGAGGTCTGCAAGTAGTTTTAAAACACATTTCAAAAAAATCCACTAAGAGTATGTTTGCATGACAACAACGTCCAAAAAAAAAAAAAAAAAAAGGAAAAGTCTTTGAAATGTTTTGTGTTCAGACAACATTTTCAAAATGATCCCCATTCACACAGATCCACGAAAACTACAAATGCTGTATTATGCATGCCAGGCCAGTAGTTGGCAAAATCACTTTGTTAAAAAGATACACCATGCACCTGCACACATACCTAGAGGCTGAATAAGTTATATGCATGCACATGGCATTAGCGTTTTCAGAAATTCATGTTTTTGTACTTTACACAGAGACGGCATAATGGTATTAAAAAACTTGAACTTTGAAACCCGTTTTCAAAAGTGTGTTTTCAGGCCCCCAAAACACTGTTGTCATGTAAATTCAGCCAAAACTGAAAACACTGTTGAAAAGTAGTGCACACGCTGAACACGTCCATCTGTTCTCATTGTCAATGGAGTGCACTTGAAATGGCTTGCACGCTCAACTGTGCATAAGAAAGGGTGGAATGCGGAATATGAAGTATACGTGGGACTTTAAGGAACACTGGATGGGTGTGAACTCTTCCAACTCAAGATACAAACACACTGCCTATATGTGATTCCCACCTTAAAACAGGTATATTTTTCTTAATGATGCTGTGTGCGGTTTCAGAAGTCACACTGCAAACTTTCCCCAATGGTGGAAAGAATGTTGTTTTGCTAGACCCCTACAACCACAAATGGATCACAAAGAAAGCAGTTTTGTTTTAAGCAATGTTTTGAAAGCACCACAAAAGACATTTCAGGGAAATCAACCTACTTATTTTTTTTCCACAGTAATTTTAATGTTAAAAACAAACTTTAAAAACACTGCTCATTCCAACATGTCTACTTCCAACTCAACCAAAGACTGTAAGGGGCCATTTACACTAAAACGTTGTTTTTCAGCCCAAGACTGGGAACTTTTTATGCGTTTTGCCTGTTCATTTACACAACAATGGCTTTTTGGGGACCGAAAATGCATATTTTTGAAAACTTCAAAGTGCATGATTTTGAAAACGGCACTGTTATCGTTTTCGTGTAAACACCCAATACGGGAATCTTTAAAAACAGTGACGTCATGCACGTGCATAGTACGAGTTAGGTATGTGTGCAGTAGGTGTCAATTTTAAAGGCAAACGTGAACAAAAATTCACAACAACGGCGGAATATACAGTATGGTACTGTTTTTACTGCTCAAGAGTTTGCTAATGCTTCTTCAGCAAAGTGTGGGTTTACTTCACCAATATTACAATCAGCAACAGATATGAATCATATAATCTTCACTTCCCTACTTTTTACTAACAAGGTGACAGTGCGACTACTGACCTGGCATACGTAATACAGTGTATTTGGCTGCTTTTGTAGATATGTGTAACGCAAATCATTTTGAAAACGTTGTCATGTATACATTAAACTTTTTAAAAACTTTGTAGTTTTTGACTACATCGTTGTCGTGTAAACGTAGTCTGAGTTTGGATGGGTTTTTCTATAGTAAAATGTTTAGAATCAAGCCAGTCATCTGTTACCTACTACACTAAACACTAATGTCAAAATCAAAAGGATTTAGAAAAATCTGATATTTTATAAAGTACTGTTGCACATCATTTTATTAAAATGTAATGCATTCATTCTAATGCAATTAAAAAGCTTAATTAAATACCATATCAAAATTTTTAACAATTTTTAACAAAAAAAAAAGTTTGAAAACAATCAGCATTGTCATAATTACAGCAAAAATACCAGAGGAAATATCTCAGTATTGGTAATATTAAAATACTGTGTTGTACAATGGGAGGGCCTTCGAGTCAAATGGGTTGAGAACCACTGAATTAGAGAAGTTTTTAAGAAAAATTTTTAGGAAAAAGATTATTTTTTTTAATTTTTTTTTTGTTTCATCATTTTATAATAGAAATTATGAAAACATTTCTTTTTCCACACTTCACACAGGATACATATCATTTGATGCATGTCTTGCAGTGTCACGTTCTCTTTTAGTAGAAGTGTTTTGCTCATACGTTGTGAAACCTCATTGTTCTGTTTGTCACTGCGATGATAGAATAGCCCTCTCTATACAAGCATATCACAGTGAAAGTGATGCGCAGCACTTTGCAAACCAGAAAGCTTGTGTTGTGCTCTTCATCTCCAGCAGCCTGAGGCAGATGAGCGAATAATACAAGAGGGACGAAAACATTTATCTTTCTGTACTAATAGTAAAGAAAAGGGCTATTTGACCAAGAAGGAGAGTGATGGGGTGCAGCGCCAGATGACCTGGCCTCCACAGTCACCGGACCTGAACCCAATCCAGATGGTTTAGGGGTGAGCTGGACCGCAGACAGAAGGCAAAAGGGTCAACAAGTGCTAAGCATCTCTCGGGGAACTCCTTCAAGACTGCTGGAAGACCATTTCAGGTGACTACCTCTTGAAGCTCATCAAGAGAATGCCAAGAGTGTGCAAAGCAGTAATCAAAGCAGAAGGTGGCTACTTTGAAGAACCTAGAATACAGTGTTAATTTTGACACGAAATTTTAATTTAGTTTTAGTCTTAGTCTTTTGACTATAATTCTTTTTAGTTTTAGTCAAGTTTTAGTCATCTGATTTGTTTTAATTTTAGTCTTATTTTAGTCGACTAAAATTGCTTGGTATTTTAGTCGACTAAAATTGCTTGGTATTTTAGTCGACTAAAATAAGACTAAAATCAATAACAGATTTACTAGACAATTTTTTACAGCTGGTATAGGAAACAAACTTAACCAAAATATATAAAACACTAATTCAACTTTATTTCAACACAACTGTGTCTTTATTTTGATTCAAAAGCTTTTATGCAGCAGCAAACACTGTCATGATAATGTAAACAATAACTAGCTGCCAATTGACCATCAATAAAAGAAAAATAACGTTAGGTCCAGGACCTTAAAGCTTACAGCTGAGCTGAACAATATGTGCATACATTTAAAGTAAATATTTAATAAGTTGGGTGGATAAAAAAAGTAACAAGATTCATTTGTCTAGCAATATTGTATGTTTTAAATACTACAATATTGCTAGATTTGTATGTATAATGATAGGATGTGAACATTCATGTTTCACATGACTAATATAGAAATATTTGTGATATTGTCAACAAGTAGAACATTATAAAATATACTAAACATTAGTATTAATCAAATGTATTTATCATGATATTACGTATTAGTATTGTGCTCGCATCTAATTTGAAGAAGGGGCTATTTTACAGTACTTTTCAGTTCGTAATATTTAATGCTACAACATCTACGCACTGCACTATTCCAATTTTGCTTAGCTCAATAAACAAAAGAACATCGTTGTGAAATTACATTTGAGAAAATGTCCGGGTGGCTCGTCTGTAAATGTCTTTTCAAATTGGTTGTGTTCTTGCCACGAATGAGCGCTCTGCGTGCTTTACACTTTGTTTTGTTTTGTTCGTCGTCAAACGTGAAGTGAGCTGTGGACATTTTGTCGCTCTTTTAGACAGTAGGGACTTTAAGCAACAGCTGCGAATGGAACGGCTACAGCGACCGGAAGTTTGCCGTCACACCGCTGTAGCCAAGAACGTAAAAGTCACTAAGCAACGGTAAAACAGAACAGCGCAACGCAGCATTAATTCATTTATTGAGATCCAAAAAAATATATAATTTAAAAAAGCAAGAGAAGGATTGCTTTTGGCGTTAAATGACAATCTTTTGTCAGAAGAGGAGTTTTTAATATTGTATGATGTAAATAAGTCTAAAAACATAACATTTATTTACCTAACCTCTCACGTTGTAGCGACTCCGGCAAATCAGCTGTTCTTCCGTAGTAGACCGTTAAATTAGAACGTCACAAAGTAGCAGTTAAATTCGCGCAGGCGCAATACAACGCCAGAATGGCGTTGCCGTTCCACCAGAGGCTGTTGCTTAAAGTCCCTATCACCTCTTCGAATGCCGTCTTCCCGGGAGCTCATAAAAACTGAAAACCTTCGCTTCACGTCTCAATAAGTCAGGCTCTGATTGGTTCTCTTCTCTCATGCAGTCTGTTCTGTTTTGCCGGTTCTTTTGCTCATTCCTCGCATCTCTCCCGTCTGCTGATTTGATTTTCGTCACAGTCTATTTTCGTCTCGTCCTTTATTCGTTGACGATAATATCAATCAATTTAGTCATAGTTTTAGTCTCCATCAGTGCCTTCTATTTTAGTTTTCGTTTCGTTTTCGTCGGCAAAAATATATTCGTGACGAAAATAATGACGAAAATATTTAGTCAACGAAATTAACACTGCTAGAATATGACTTATTTTCAGTTGTTTCACACTTTTTTGTCATGTATATAATTTCATATATAATTCCACATGTGTTAATTCATAGTTTTGATGCCTTCAATGTGAATCTACAATTTTCATAGTCATGAAAATAAAGAAAACTCTTTGAATGAGAAGGTGTGTCCAAACTTTTGGTCTGTACTGTATATATATATATATATTTTTTTTCTCTCCTCACATGCACACCAGAAAAATCTATATAGTCCAGCAGAGCTTTGCAAAGTCAACCACTGAGCAGAATCAGATTTAAAAAACCAGGAAATCAACTCATATTGCTTTCAGAGTTGTTTCTTTCTCTGAGGGGGCACACGGATCTATTGAGACGTTGTTATGATGGTCTCTGTGCTTTAGTTAGGGGTCATCTTCAATGCTGAAATGTGTCTCTAATATGACAAGACATGTATGTCTGATTTAACTACCGAAAAAGCACAAAACTGCATAACAAATTATCTTTATAAAATATCACAATATGTACACTACCGTCCAAAAATAAATACTTTTATTCAGCAAGGATGCATCAAATTTATCAAAAGTGAGAGCATAGACATTTTCAGCTTGTCATTACATTTTAGAATATATTTAATTAAAAAACAGTTGTTTTAAATTGTAATAATATTTAACAATATTACTGTTTTAACTATTTTTTATCAAATAAATGTAAACCTTGATGATGAATAAAAATACTTCTTTCAAAAATCTGGCCAAGTTCTAAAACAAAAGTTTAAATGTTACTACACAAAGGTATAATACCAACCATCTTTTTGCAAATAATCAGCTACTTTTACCCATACACACAAGCACAAAAAACTGAAGCAAGCTCAGCACAGGTTAATTTTGTATTTGGCACAATGTACTCCTTCATTAGCAGAGCCAGTGAGCAGTAGATCCTGTTAAACCTTTTTAATTAGAGACTAGAGAGCGAATCTAAAACTAAAAACTCTAAACTCCAGAGACAAGCTCCCGATCCAATCTCTCATGGTGACGTCATTCAGGAAAATCAGGGTAACTCGATGAAATACAAATGCATGTTCTTCCACTAAAAGAGAAAAGTCAATCCTGTGTTTTAAAAATAAATCAATGACTGTGTTGGTCCATATTGGCCTTTAACTAAGCAATAAGGTCCAAGCAATCAAGGCTAAAGGCATCGATCAAATTAACACAAGTTAATACATAAAAAAAAATTATAAACAACAAAAAAAGTGTCATTAAAACATTGTAATTCATTAAATGGCATTCTTTAAAAGATATAGGGTCTAAAACAGCCAAATGGTTAAAACGATGCATTGACCAATCAGCGCCCAGGACCAGAACTGTGCAGTTTCATAGAAAATTCAGTGAGCCATGGGGAACAAATAAGCACAGTGCATGAATTCTTGTGTAGTCATCTCATAAACTTTCTTTGATGGCAGTATTATCCCAAGCTGCAGCAGCTCCCTTCTTCCTGGAAGCTGCAAAAGAAGGGGGATAAGTGTCCTAAAGTCAAGCACGACTGCAGAGATAAAGTCAATTGAATCCAAGTAGAGCAGCCATAATTAGTTAGAGCTATTTGCACTGATGCTATCTTCCTGGTTCCAGTGGTTAAAAGCCAGGTCTGCCATTCCACTGAGATTCCAAGGAATGGAATATTTTTCTCCAGGTTCAACAGTTGATTCTCTTCTGTTCCCTGTTACAGGCCTTTGTTATTTGTTTCTCATCCAGGGTGGACAAACGATCCTAACCAGCTTGGCCATGATGATCTACTTGCTTGGACCAATACCATCACTCTAGATTATAAGAAATAAGATCAAACAATGTCCTGCAACGACCAACCTCATGTGAGAACTTCTCTTTATACAAGTCTGACTACAGTATTAGTGTAAACTCTAGTTTCCTCTGCAAGAACTTTCCACTCAAGGCCTTTTCACATCAAAACAAATCTTTGGCAAGACATTTTGCTGTGGTTTCTGCAAGCGACTTGCCTGTTCAGAAGGCAGATGGGCTGAATGAAAAGCATGTTAATTGGCCGATAAAGGTTTGCTTTGTGTACAAGACCAGATATTGGCAATTTGCCCAAGGTAGACAAATCATGTTAGATCTATATAGTTTGATTGACTTTAAAATGCCTGTTCCCATGTAAAATTATAGATCTATATTTGTTTTAATCATCCAGATACAATCTGTCAAATCTTACTGGACAGAAACATGACTGCAGCTCAGTGTGTTTTCATGCCGGAGGGGGATTTACTTGAAGTGACTGAGATGAGGGATTCTATCTCTGACTTCTATCTACTCGTTGTCATCTCAGAGCCTCTCTCATAAACACAGGAAGGAACATGCTGAAGCTCTTGACACAGATGCCATCAAAAAGCAGTCTTATCTTCAGACCATGACATGCACAAAAGCTCACAGCCTAGTCAAGAATATGGCCTTTATATCCGCGCAAGACACACAGAGATGCCTGTGGAATTGTAAATTGTATGTGTTTCTGCACTGTAGATACTATCGTTACAGTAGGTGTGATAAGTCATTTTTGACACTTTCATGGACAGGGACAGCGAATGATTGGACAGAACATAATGGGGAGAAATAACAAGAATGAAAACGAGAAAATGTTGCAAGCTGGATTTAAACTCAAATTGCCCACACGAGCACCAAGGCTCAATGTGTAGTGGCACTAACGTTCACTTCATCCCTTCACATCCCTTTTTATGTCCTGGAAGATGCAGTCCTAATGAAAGCATAAAAATGGGAGAGCTAGATGTATTTAATATTCTCCATACATCATATATAGGGTGGATATGATGAATAATTAATAATATTCTATTAGAAAGGGATACATGTGCTGTGCAAGGACTTTCAGGTGCCTTCAGCAACAATTAATCAAACCAATAAATGCAAAGACATTCCTGAAATGCACCGCACTGCAGATCAGCCAGCAGTTTCGCTATTTTCCCATTCCAAAGGCAGATGTAGCAACAGCAGAGCACGTTTGAGTAAGAGGGAGCCATTTGATAGAAACTGTGCCTGTATTCATTAAAGGTTGCCTTGATAGCCACATTTCTTCTGCATGCACAGAGTAATCCAACTGCAGAGCGAAAATGTCCATCAATACAAATGGGCACCGAGCCTCCATTTCCTGCTAAGATCTAAAGCCGCCTTATCAAAGTGAGGAAGGGCAGTTCATACCACCTTGAAGAACACGGACCACAAATACAGTGGCGGGCATCCAGGAGAAAGATTCTGAACTAACGTGGCACTGTGCAAAGTTGTGAGGTTTTTAAAAAATGAATAATATTTGATAATATTATAATATTATTTTAATGTTTACTTAGCAATATATTCCTAAGAAATGAAGTCAAAATCAATGTTGTTATAAATACCTGCAACTAAAACTATTAAAGACATTCTGTTCATTTAAATAAACATAAAATAAAATATTAAATGAAAAACAAACAAAAAAAGTAGTTTAGAAATATATATTTAAAAAAAACTATTAAAAAACTGACAAAAGCACAGTGCAAATTAAAATTTAAATGAAACTACAATTATAAAAATATAAGGTAATGTAAAATATATCATTCTAAAATAATGCTAGTATATAGTTTTTTTATGCTTTGCAACGCTGAACCTACCGGTAAACTCTTGGCCTATCGTGCAAGGCAATTCATTTTCCAATAAATTATTTTGATAAAATTCATTCATTAAAAATGCTGAAAACAAATTTTAGTATATTTGTATGATAATCCCATGTCCTTTTTTTATTAATCAAACAAGATAGACCGCAATGCAACAAGAGCAGATCTTCAGTTGTGTGGTGTAAACATACAGTAGTGGAAGGAGGACACAGATGAACATGGTTTGGACAGGCAAATAGAGAGTCACCCAAGTGTGGCTGCCAGTTTGGCCTGTGCCAGCCTCTTCAGAGCTGAAAAAAAGAGGGGAAGGTCACACAGACAGTTCCCCCACAGCTGTGTTTGCGTGTTAGTTTGTGTGTGTGTGTGTCTGGAAAAGAGACACTCTGGCTAAAGCTAGGTAATTATTTGTGTTTTCACAGAGCCCTTTCCTTTAAACACAAGGGTTCTCTGGCCGTGAACCCTTCATACCCTTTACAAGTCTATTTTTATTCCGGGTGCTTTCATGGCTTTCCACTCTCATGAATGTATAAATACACAAGGAGTCGCCGTTTCTGATTGGTGGGGAGGAGAGCTATTTAAAATGCCTGCAACTACAAGCCCTCTAACACAGAGCAAGAGCAACTTATGCCGTGTTTGTCTTGCCAATTACTCACTCTATCCCAACTAAACCACGAGGAAAGGCTATGCAAGTTTATGGAGACAGCTAGCTGGAAAATTGATGGCTGATCTCTATCATTCAGGAGGAAATGACAAAAGAACAAACGGCACATCAGTAACCGCAAAAGAATACAAATGACAAGCTGACGAGCTAGAGAATACAGAGTGGAAAACAACAACAGTACTATTAACACCAGCAAACAGTTTTTATATTTAATCAAGAAAGCCTCTTTTCACAGCTGGAGAGCTTTTTCCCCCAGGCCTTGACATCTCCTCCATCTCGCTAAGAGAGTGTGATTAATTATTCATGCGGATCTGCAGCAGGTTAGAGATAGATGCGGCGTCTGCGTGCCGACTACACTCGTCCTCTGCTTGTTTACATGCGCAGACCCGGTGATGGAGTAAAACCATGTGCCCGCTTCACTCCAGTGCCACATAAACATGCAGCAGTGCCTATGAATCACACTCATTCAATCTGCATGCACTAAGGGAAACAAAGAAACAAACAGCAGAACTGGCGACAGCTTCTCCTGTGGGCTTTTTGTGATGATCTGATGAGGTCAGAGTAGTGCACAAGCTATTAGAAGCTGGTTTTCTGGGATTTAGTTTAAGAGAAAGAGTGAGAGACAGAGAGAGAGAGAGAGAGAGAGAGAGAATACAAATGTAAAGATAATGCTGGAGATGATGTGCACTGATCAAAAACTGGACTATTATTGATATTTTGAAAATTAATTCCCCTTAGTCTTCTGATGGATGTGTCGCCACCCATAAACTACATGGTTTTTAAAGCCATCACATTACACAATATTTCACTAGGAAGAATCCCTGACAACTCTCATTTACAAAATCTTTGTGCAAGAAGTGAATACAGGGAATCACATAAGATTACAACTCCTCCCCATGAAATTTCCCTTGACTTGCATCTTGCTTTCTCATTGGCTGTAGGTTGTCGCCTTCACACTGCAAGACTCTGAATCACAGACACGTCCAGATATTTAGCCTGCTACTGTAAATATTTCTCAGGCATCTCTGTGATCTCCCGAAAACTGCATTTCTCAAACTGTGCTCATGATTTGACAAAGTCTGAAACACAAAAGAAAAACTGTTTACAGCTCTTATAATGAATGTCAACCTAAAAGCTAATTAATGTCAACAACTGTCTCATTTTCACTTATTTTTTATCGCTCCTCTACTGAATTTTAAGAACAACATCTGATTAAAAGATTATACTTAAATCAAAACAGAGAATAGCAACGTCTCCAACAAAAGAGCAAAACAGTTTCCTCTTTCCTCTCATCTGTTCAGAAAGGACACAGGCTTGCTTGTTTAAATCAATGACTTTAACAGTAATAACAGGATCCCAGCTAGGGCCACAAGGTTTCTAGGGTGTCCTTTGAGTGGCCTGCTCCTTACACGACTCAACAAAGGCGATTTCAGCTTGGCCGCCGCTCTCTAAGAAGTGAATAAATCAGTGAAAGCTGGAGAGGGTGACGGGAGGATTTGAATGTCTTAATTCAGTCCTGACAGCATGCTGGGCCGACTCCACATCACCTTTTCATTTCAATTCAGGGGGCACCTTTGTTGAAGCACCCAGTCACTGCACACTAGATGATTATGACAGCCAATTTTTCAGTACTGCTTTGTTATCCAATTTTTTTTCACAAACACAAACATTCCGAGCGAGAGATTACGGCTGTTGGAAAGAATTCCTTGACATGTCTTTCTTTGAATCGTCTTGGTGTGCCCATATTGGCTTTCTTGGCTGTATTCTGACATGGTCGTCAGCAGTGTTAAAGGTGGGGGTGCTAATTGGTTCAGCTCCTTTGATCTGCAGATGAACACTGTAATCCGCTTTAATCATATTAACATAACCCCTTCTCGGCAAGATTGGGCTGTCTATCCACATCCTACATGCACACAATGCAAGAGTCTCAAATCTCGGATGCATTTAAAACACATGGTGAGGTTTTCGCTACCTCACTCTTCCAAAAATGTATTTCTCTAAAGTAGATTCATGACTGAATTTAGAGAAACTGCATTTACAATATGAGGCTGCGAAAGCGAGATACAAATGAGCAAAGCCCACTGTATCGCATCAGAGGATAATAACTTCAGATGAGGGTGAGACAGAGCCTCATTTTTTTGGGGAAATCTCCAGAGAATGTGAGCGAGCAGGTGTCAGCTCACCAGGGGGCTAGTCAACAGCAGCATGGGACTGGAGGGCCAACATGTCACTTCCTGAACATCCTCTGCACATTCAGCATCACGGCCCCTCGGGAGCATATGGTATCGTTACATGTCTCTGACCTCAGCACCGTGACCCTGCAGGCACAATCTAGACTGGCTGTTTTAGTGCATAAATGTTGAGTTTTTGTTCACGGGGGCAGATTTACTCACATTTATTTTTGCTAATATTCCGAAGGCTTATGTTATATGGAGTAATTTGCATCATTAGCTATGTTTCCTAGCAGTGATGTGTATGTAATGGTAAAGGGAATAATAAATGTGAAGTCATTTATAAAGTTGTAGCAGTAGTGGATGAAGCAGATCTTGGATGAATGGCGGGTCTGTTTAATTGGTAATTACTAACAGCGCTGATTTAGGGGGAAATCTGTGGAAAATTGTACACAGTGGAAATCAAAGGTGCATACCGTAATTCTTTCCACATTAAAAAGCTGTACACAAATTAATAGTACTTCTGAAAAAGATGTTTCAAATCATGGACACCCATCACGTAAAATCCTAATATAAAAGTATTTTTAAAAGGTGTGTGCCGTCATGAGAGGGCTGTAGTTTTGAAATCACATGAACAGCCAAATACAGTACTACCTAGATGTACTCAAGTACCCATGTATTATTCAACATGTTAGCTTAAGGAGATTCCCAGAATACTGAGTGCCCTGTTGGTTACAGTATTTCTTGTTAATTATATATTTATTAAATATTTATTTGTCAAAAATACTGTCATCTAAAGTATAAGCATGTTTCATTCACATATTTATTTTTAATCCACTGTCAAATGATTTCAAATTTCTTAAATATTAATAATAATAATTGTAAAATATCATATCGGCTTTATATTAGCTATCGCCCCCCCCCCCCTGCATTCCAAGATATCGGCATCAGCTGTCAAAAGAAAAAACCTATCGGTCGACCACAGATATATACACCATCATGACTGATTAACATTTGCATAACATTGTATTTTTTATATTCACATATCATTGTTTTGGTACAAAATACTCGAAAATATATTAAAAAAACATGGCATTAACCATCGTGGCATTTCATGAATACTTTTGAAATGAGCAGGAAACAGCACAAGATGGACATGCTGGTCAAGAGCAGCAGGCCAAGCAGCGATTATCCTGTTGCAGATCAAACCCATTCCTTCTTTCTCCAACCCCTAACAGACACACACACAATCTCTCTTCATCTTCAGCGCTCCCTTATGAGGGCAGGCGTGGCTTCAATCCAGAGCAGCACCATCCATCATTGCACAATTATACCAGAACAATCTAGTGCACACAATTACTGCCCTGTAAGTCTGCACTGAACACTTCCATGCAACCCACACATGCAATGCATGCAGCAATACCAACACCGCCACTCTACGAGCTGTCAAACACACCCTTACTCTGTCCTTGGCCAACAATACCATAAGACAGTAAGACAGCAAGAGCAGAGAAACACACAGAGAGAATGAGAGAGAGAGAGAATTTCATGTGCTGACTGGGGAAAATGGTGAGGGGGGTTGGGGGAAGGTTTGGCATTGTTGTGGGAATCACATACCAACCGTTACCATGGTGACTTGCTGTCAGTGATGGACTCCTCGCAGTAATGAGCGTGCTGCGTCCCAGAGAGACCCCTCTGCCTAACCCCTTAACACTACATCCCCCACCACCCTCCTGCCTCCGGCAGAACCAGGGCTTTGCTTCAAATGGACACAAATCAGTACCTCGTCCAGTATTTTCCAAATTTAGAGAGCATAGTTTTGACGGTTTCAAAACCTCAAGGCATGAATGAACAAAGATGTGTGCCGTGATTGACAGGCTGCACCCCCCTTACTCACACAGGTGGGTAACGTCTGGTGGGCGGGGCTTGGCCGTCTGCCAGATATGCTCTCACTAAGGTGGGCTGTAGCACAGACCCCACAGACAAACAAAGACATTTACAGAAAAGCTCTCGCACTGCCAATAATCAGACTGTTTTAGCACACATTGTATGCAAAATTAAACAAAAGAGGCCGGAAAGCTTTTGAGGACACTCTCAGGCCATCTTTTCACAGAGAAACAGGTGAGGATTAATTCTGTTGAAGGAACAGAACAAAGCCAAAAAGTACCATGGATTTCGGCCATCATTTTTGGGAACGATTCCCCTGCTGGAAAATCCATTTCAAAGTGATAGTTGAGATTTGGTCATTGGTTTCTAGGTGGTCCATGCTGGAAGACCATCTTGAAACACCAACAAGGCAACAGCCAGCTGATCATGCCAGTTTAGTCAGGCTGATTTCTGGAACGTTGTGGCAGATCGACACACTAATGACCAACTAAAATAAACAGCTATCAATCCAAAACACAGTTTAAGCTCTATTTTCAGCAGGGTCAATGCCATTGAAAGCACTATTAAAATAGGGCTACTTCATAGCTCCTCAAGGTGGCACTCAACATGTCTTTCACTATTATCTGATTGCGCTAATACTGTAAAAAAACACACAATGTTTACAAATAAACACAGTTGGTTATGCCTAGAGTTAAATTAAACAGTTGAGAGAAAAAAAATTGACAGCAGACTAATATAGCCTACTAAAAATACTGTTGCTTGTCATTAAAGTGATAGGTCACCCAAAAATTTGTATTCTGTAATTATTTACTCACTCTCATGTTATCTCAAACCTGTATTAATTTCTTTCTTGTGCTGAAGGCAAAAAATATATATATTTTAGGTAACCAAACTTTTGCTGGTCCCCATGAAATTTGATAGAAGGAAAAAAAATCAATGATGGAAGTCACTGGGGAATCTATAGCCTATATAGTAGCCAGAAAGAAATGCTAATTTTAAAGAAAAACATCAGACGTGCTTAAAGGCTTTTTCAACTGAACTCTTCATATACAGTATACATTTATATACATAGTATAGATATATTTAATTTTATTTGAATTAAGATTTCTAAATCTATATAAAGACATGTATGAAAGCACTTTCTGTGATGTGAACTAGCCCAAGACTCGGATTTGATTCACTAAATTGAGACCTAAAACCATGTATTCCTCACATTAATTTCCTTCTATGATTCACTGCTGTGAAGAAAAATTACTTTCCCTGACCAAAAGAAGAATTCATTATTGATTGAAGGCAGAATATCATGCAGCCTCGTAAGAAAAAGCTCTAAATTTGAGATCATGGCGAATATTTTAACCTATTAACCTACTAAATGTCTATTACTGTGATATAGATTGGCCATATCAAGGATATAAGAGAGTGTCTTCCTGTGTTCTTCAATAACAAAGGCCATTTAGTACCTGAGAGCAGCTCTAACAAGAGTGTTATGCTCTAGTGAGCTGTGACTATTTGCACACATTTCATCTATTGTGCAGGTATGAAGCTGTCCGCCCACAGACGCGTGTTACAAAAAGAGCGAGAGAAAATGAGGGTAGAATGCTGCTCTGTCATGCACACAAACACTCGTTCGCACACACAAATACAGTCTGGCATTTTGTTTTCATTGAAAGTGTTCAAGGCATATTTCCTGAGACAAACAGGAGAGGAAAAACACAGCAACTTACTCACTCCCCCGCTGAAAAGACTTTCCAGGGAGAATCGCATTTCAGTTTAATTACAGGTCTCATGAAGGCCAGATCTTTCTCCAAATGCTCTAAATTTGAGGGAGGTAGTTTTGAATGGTCATATCGGCAGCTCTGTTCCCAGTGGTTTTTAGAAGATTATAGTTAAGAAAGAACGAGAAGGAAAAATTCATTTTAGTGCACTGAAGCCAAATTCAAACCTGGTTTATAAGCAATGTTTGCTAACCGAACAAACCCCTAAACCTACAAATTAAACCTTACATCCTGTTTGTGCTGATAGCTTAAAGTGATAGTTCAAAATTACTCTATCTCATGCCTTTTTCAAACCTTTATTCTTCTGTGGTACATGAAGATATTTAATGTTGGTAACCAAACCACAAGTTTCAGTTCACACTGACCCACATTAATTCACTTTGCATTTATGACATACAGTGAAAGTCAATAGGAACTGAAACTGTTTGGTGACCAACATTCTTCAAATCATCATGTATAAATCTCGGCAGAAGAAAGAAATGCATACAGGTTTGGAACAACATGCTATCCCTTTAAATCATATTATCTTGTTCTTTGTACACTGCAGTTAACAGAGCTATGTATCAAAGCTAGTGAAAAGTGTCCTGCTTTCTAAACAATGATGATGGAGACGGATAACAGCCTTGTCCTAGAGTTCCTCTGAGATTCTCAGCTCACAAAAGAGCAAAATAAACATGTCTACACAGAGCAAACCTCCGCTAGATGTCTTCATTTCTGTCAGCGGGAGCCATACATCCTGTCGTAGTTCCGGATCGGATCACTTTAGCTCTGCTCCGATCAGCCAGTTAATACATCATACCACGTGTCACTGAGTGCACACTGTCCTACTTGAAAACACTTTGGAACAAATGTTCGAAAAATAGGTTTCCAACCCATTTTTCTTAATCTGTAATTGTTATGTTTTTCAGACTAAAGCATTCAATGACCATAAATGCAGGTCAGGACTTGATTTAGTTGAAAAACAAGAAGACTCTGAAGACTTGATGTCAGCCAAAAAGGTAAGCTGTTTCTGAGGCTAAACAATAATTTGATAAATGATTCGGAAAACAACCGTTGTTTTTCTTTGGAATAGCACACAACGATGAATCATGCAAAGTAAGGAACATGTATTAAGAGAGTAAATAAGGTCAATTATGACTTCATGTTGACTTATGTCAAGTGCGTACAGGGGTGTCCACCCATACCTGTGAGAAATGAGAGCCATGGACTAATTTTGCCAGCTAAAAAAGTTCATATTTGGAAATATGTACACACTATAAGGGGGTTTCTAGGTTTGATTCTTGATTCTAGGTTTGATTTTCTAAAGGTTTGTTTCACCTACTAGTTAATCATAACAGAGGTCTTAAATGTCCAACAGCAAAAACAGAATGTTTCAGAGTCTAAGAGAAGGATATGATCATTTGTTATCATGGTATTTTGGTGAGAATTTATTTTTGACTTACATGTCTAATTATAAGTGGACCTCAGAGACAAAATAAATTAATAAGTACAATTAAATAGTACACTACCAGTCAAAAGGTTCGATATTCCTACTAATTATTTATTCAAATTGTTGCACATTTCATAATAATAGTGAAGCTATTAAAACTATGAAATAACATAAATGTAAACATGGATAATTGAAAACGCTTCCCTATATTTTACATTTTCCAAGTCGGCACCTTTTGTCTACATTTACATCTCAGCACACCGTTCCTTCTTTCAACCAAGATCACGAGGTGAATCTGGAGATGCTTTTTGGCCTCTTTTTCATGGCTGCTTTTTCCTTGACTATTCAGTCTATCTCATTCATTTAAATTGAATTAAATTAATTTGCCACCTTGAAGCAGCATTAAACAGTCTGTGTAAAGACACCTGAATGCCACTTTAGAAGTGCCTGTGCTGTGTGCCACCTTTGCAGTGTAATTTGGTTTTTAAGAGCATGGTACTATACAAACATGTAGAATATGTCTACAACATCAGAATACTTGTAATCAAATAGCTTAAATCTAAATCTGGCCTATTTTCACATGCCAATAAGGTGAAAAGCACAGAGACCAACAGTGAGAAATAAGCTGTCCCTAAGCATCACCGTCAATGGAATGTGTCAATGTGTGGCACCTCCAACAGAGCTTGTTGCTCCCAGTAGAGAGATCTTTTAGTCTGTTGGTCATCCTTCTCGGTCTGTTGCCTTTTGTGACTCCTGGTCCTGAATTCTCAAAGCACTCTTATTTGCATCTCATTTTCGAATGACAAAGCAGCAGGGGTTAAATCTTATGGTGTGGAACTGATTGCTTCCTGTTGAGGTATTGGGCGTGTATGCGGATCATTCGCGCTCTTCACAAAGAACTGAATCACTTGCACTTCTATGGCAAAAGAAACACACACTTTCCATTTCCTTTTCAATGAGGGAACACAAATGCAAATTGCCGGGAGCAGATGAATGCCAGCAAAGCTAACAATGTAAAACATGTCAACGACTAAAACCTAAATTTGCATATCCTCTAAGAAATGCTAGTGTTTGCAAGCTGACAAATTGAGGGCTTTGCATTAGAATCAGACTGCATCTGAAATTGAAAGCTGTGTTGGTGTGATCAGGCCTCAAAACTGCAACTTAGCAACATTGAATTTGTATAGAGCTTTTCCAAATTAATCGCAAAATTCTGAACTGCAATTCTAAATTAATTGGAGGAAAGTGTGTAGAAGAATAAAAAAGGTAAAACATTGTAATTATCCGCTGTGAAGTGTGACTGCAAGTGCGGGAGTAAGACGCTGAGGCCGTGTGGGACGAGTAATAATTGAGATATTACCAGGATCGCCGGAGGGGCCAAAACACAGATCTGGTGGCCGCTGGAACAAAGAACATTCACAGTGGATCTGACATTGTCCAGACGTGTGTGCTGGTGGCAGGGGAGGAGTTACAGGCTGAGCGAATACATACAAGCTCTGTCCAAAACTCTCTGACATCACTCATGCATGTCTGACGCCCCCCTCCACACCACACACACATTCACTCAAATGTTCTCAGAGTACACAAAGACTCTGGATACAAACGAAACACTTTCTTTTACCAAAGGTTCAAGGTACATTGTTATTCTACATTCATACTGACAACCAGGCAGAATCCCTTCAACAAAGACACGTCCTGAAGAGGCTGTGCATTGTGTTCAGATGAAAAGAAACAGCTATAGAAAAAAAAAAACACGTGGCACCCAAGCACAAAGAGTACAGTAATAGTGTGTTGGATTGGATCTGGAGACTATTGCTGAAAGACCTCAATCTAAGATCTAGAATCACATGCACAGAATCAGAATCACTTCATCCAATGAATCATCTGAACTGACAATTTGCTTTGGACATAATTTTCATGTTGAACAATCGTGTGAACATTAGCAACTTAGCATAATTCAATTTGTGATTATCTCTGAAACTTGAACTGAAAATCTGATTTGCCGAAGATTCAGTTCACAGAATCAGGATCACTTTATTCACTTGAATCGTCTGGACAGACAATTCATTCACTGCATCGATAATGCAGAATTAACCTTTTTAGCTTAAAACGACACTAAAAGTAAACAATAAACAACAGGAAATGTTGTTATTAACTAGACTTTTACATTTTGTGAGTGGTTCAAAATTAGCTACAATGCCAGCATGTTTTCCAGGGTGTTTTGGGTTGCTTCTTACCGGCCCAGGTCAAAAGACTTAGCTCTTAAAAAGTCTATAAAATTCAGTTCCCAAGATAAACATCCCTCTTTCAGTGTAAGTTTTGCTGTCCACCATGCTTAAATCACAATTCCTATTGTTTAGTAAAGTTACACTACACAATAGTAAGCTAGGAAACTAGGAAACCTTAATACTAAAAGACCTGAGTTTAAAATTAAAAAATGGTCGCACCCGCTGTTATGTTAAAATAAGTTGGTTACAGTTATTCAAAAATACCTGAATACAGAACGCTGTAACAGACCAATCAGCATCATATCCAGAGAGCCGTGAAATAAATTAAGATAAGTAATGAGATATGACATTAGTCAGGCCCATGAGGAGGTACTGGAGGGTTCCAGGAGCTCATAACAGAGCAGCCTGGTCCCCATCCACAGCAGCATTTATCTTCATTCTCCATACATGTGTGGGATAGTCACTGATGGGGGGAGTGGAAGCTCTGACTGATTATACCCGTCTCTCCGCCCTCTATGACGGCATGGCGGGGTGGGATGGGGGACATTCAGCGATTGAGGGGTGCCTTCGTTCATCAACATCATCCCCTGGGTAAATCACAGGCTGAGAGGTGTATGTTGAGGCTTTAAGCAGAACGGATACATGCTAATTGTTTATTGCTGTCTCTGAAAACTGTTATAGGGCAAAGGGTGTGAGAAACAATCAATAAAAACATGACTGTGTGGGGCCGTCAGTTCCTGAGGCAGCATCTGTGTACAGCGGAGAGCCAAACAGCATGATGGTTCCCTCGCACAGTCAGTTAGCCGTATTAATTAACTGTCCAATACATATCATTTAAAGTCAATTTAGCCCTCTTTATGGACTCTCTCAGGCACAATTTCAGGCCAAATAAAGCTGAAATAAACACAGCCATTATTCATGAACAAGGAGGTCTGATAATGTAGACTTTCTATCCCATTTTAGAAGAATTACAAGAAGATAATCAATCAAATACATATCAATCTTTTGAAAATATACAAAAATATACAAATATTTAATTTACAATTGTAAAAATAAAGTACTTATTAAAACTATTGGCACAAAAGCTTTGGAGCACATTTCTTTATGTATAAAAGCATGCATATATATATATATATATATATATATATATATATATATATATATATATATATAAACAAAATTACTCAAACATTTTAATAAAAAAAGAAAATATATAAACTAATACAAATTATTAATAAAAACTATAATAATATCTCAATGATGATAAATTAAACTGAATATAATGCATGAGTAGCATGAACCACTTTATGGGGGGTAATTTAACTCAGTTTCAAGACTGTTGCTGTTAAAGCACATATTTTCCTTTCTTCTGTTGACTCATCTGTTACTGTTATGTGCTCTGCTGTTTCTAACCAGTTTGAGCCTGTGTCTCTTTCTTTTTTGAGAGACATCTTAGCTAAAATGAAACCATCTGCCTTCTGCATAGATATTATGCCTTCTCAATTAAAAAAAAAAATTTTTGGGAACCCTTGGACCTAAAATTCAGGAAATCATAAATAGTAGTCTTGCCTCTGGAGTTGTACCTCTAAATTTGAAACATGCAATAGTGGAACCATCAATTAAGAAATCAAATTTGGATACCTCGATTCTTGATCATCTCAAAACTTCCGTTCCTTTCCAAAATATTAGCGAAGTTTGTTTTTACACAATTTTACACAAAGTCAACAATGCATTTGCATGAAGTATTTCAGTCTGGTTTTAAAGTAATCCACATCACAGAAACTGCCCTGTTGAAAGTTTATAATGAACTGTTACTAGCAACTGACTCGTGATTATGCTGTCCTCATGCTCCTGGATCTTACAGCTGCATTTGACAATGTAGACCATAAAGGTCCTGATTTCTCAGTTGGAGAATTGTGCTGGAGTTAGGGGAACTGTGTTGGAGTGGTTTAGATCTTATTCATCTGACAGACGTTTTTCAGTCCGTCTTGGGGATTTTATGTCATCCTCTGCGTCCCTCTCGTGTGGTGTCCCACAGGGTTCCATTCTTGGTCCTATTTTATTTTCATTATATCTACTTCCGGTATTAATATAGGTATTAATCAGGCCTCCCTAAATCATTTACAGATGGTACAAAATGTTGCTGCTCATCTGTTAACAGCGACGAGCAAGTGCAAACAAATTACATCGATATCAGCTTCTCTTAATTGGCTTCCTGTTCGTTTTAGAATTGTTTTTAAGGATTTTGTTTTAGTTTTTAAGTCATTAAATGGACTGGCACCAAGTTACATTTCTGATTTAATACAGGTGTACGATCCATTGAGAGCACTTAGGTCCGCTGACCACTTACTTCAGGTTGTACCTCGAACAAGGCTGAAAAGCAGGGGTGAGCAGGCTTTTGCTGTTGCAGCATCAAAGCTTTGGAATAACTTGCCTCTAAATGTTAGGCTGGCCCAAACACTTGCTGTTTTTAAATCCAGCCTTTTAATCCTCTGGCATTTAACTCAGTTTGAGAGCCGTTTTAATGTATTTGGTTAGTGTTATTGATTATTTTTGTTATGTGTTTGTTTTAGTTTTTTTACTAGGATTATGCTTGTACAGCACATTGGAAAATCATGGTTGTTTAAAAAAAGTACTCTAAATAAACCTTGATTGACAGATTGATTGACAGATTGATTGATTGACTGACTGACTGACTGACTGACTGACTGATTGATTGATTGATTCGTCCCCATTCACTTTCAGTATGAGCCTTCTGCATAAGATCTCCTTTTTGGCCAACAGAAGAAAACTAAAATCATATAGATTCAGAGTGACATGAGGGAGAGTAAATACTGACAGAATTATTGTTTTTGGTCGAACTATCCCTTTAAGTCAGAACACTCCTCTGGTAGTGGATTAAGACTGTATGTCTTTGACAAAACAAAGCTGCTGTAAATCAGTGAAGAAAACAACAGGGCCTGTTCCACGCAGAGCAGACAGCAGCACTAATGCTCTTCACAGAGAGACTCTGTCTGCTGGGCAAAATAAACTGCTAAGACTGACACCAATTTGTACAAAGACAACTGACAATGCCTCCGAAGCAAATCCTTGCAGTCAGATCTCATGGAGCTCTGTACCAGAATTGTGTGGAAATGTCAGCAATGGTCTCTGCTGAGAAAACATTCATGCTAAGACACTATTCAAATAGGATGTACTTGCATTATTCAATGCAGAGAGAGAGAGAAACAACCATTCATCTATAAGCCAATTCAAAATGCTTTCAGGCTTTCTGTGTTTCTCAAAGAGAGACAATAACGTCAAACAAATCTCTTATGGGATCATGCAAATTGTGATTGAATTATCTTTTATGTTAAAAATAGGTTTCCTTCTGTTTCTGCCGTTCAGAATTACTGTTTTGTATATCTGCAGACCTAAGACGGGCGCATAAAAAAATATTACCCAGAATTCATCTCAGCATTCCACCGAGCTTCAGAATAGTTAATACTTCTGGTTTCCTAACCCTACAACGAAAACATGAAAATGACATTGATAATAAACAGCAATACCTTAGTAATACACTGCACTAATAAACAGGAATGGTCTGAATATGATTGAAATAGAAGACTTGCACAACAAAGTACAATTCCAAGTATTATTTTTTAAATAATATGTGTAAAAGAATGCAGTAGAGCAATACATTTTCACCACATAGCCTCAATCAAAGCATATTAAATTCACTGTATTGCTTCCTGTTTTCATCTCAGAAATAAATACAATTCTTTTTCATTTTTTATCCAATTTTGTGTCAAAATGGTAGTATTCAAGGTGAAACGTCATCATCAGTGTCAAAAT
This sequence comes from Carassius auratus, assembly GCF_003368295.1. Taxonomy (NCBI): domain Eukaryota; kingdom Metazoa; phylum Chordata; class Actinopteri; order Cypriniformes; family Cyprinidae; genus Carassius; species Carassius auratus. The sequence goes on from NC_039274.1 coordinate 20,585,051, forward strand.
GAGAGCTGAGTGTATTGCATTGTGGGATCCGCATTACACATGTTCTGGTTATCTATTGCACATAGTGGCGAATGTATAGGACATCTGTGCATCCCATGTGTACATACTACAAAATTAATACAGCTCTGAAATTTGATACAATAAGAAAATATTTAAATTTACATCACACAGACATAAAATTTTCTTCTATTTAAAAAAAAGGTAATTTCAAAAGCACAGAAAACCTTCCCTTAAAAAAGGTGCCAATAAAAGCATTTCTGTGGGGGAAAAAAAGGTTAAATAAAATAGATTAATGTTTAAGATATTCTAGACCAATAGTATAAAACTGTCTAGGGGAATATTTGAATCCTAAAGACTTAAGAGACTGTGAATAAATAATGAAAGGAAATCTTTGAAAACAGTGCTTTTGAGGCAGCGAGAGAGATTTCATATCAAATATATTTTACATTTTTGCCACAGAAGTGTAGCCACAAAAACACACAAACTAAAATATTAAGCTAAGTAAAAAGAAATAAGCATGGTCAGACAAAAATCAAGGGTTTTCCGGTAAAAAGACCAAAGGTACACATAAAATATAGGAAATGCACACAGAAAAATTCATAGAAACTACTGCACTATTACATTCTCTCTCTCTCTCTCTTAAAGAAACGTGGGGGAGTATTTAGATCATGAACTGCTCCAAACCTGCATAGTAAAGATCTTGTGGTGTGAATTCCTAAACAGGGAGCCAGGGCTAAGGATGAATGATTTATGGCAGCCCTTTGCTCCATGTCAGCGGCTCCACTGGATGAAATGATATTTATGAAGTCCCATGGGCAGGGGCAGTTAAAATGAGGGGGAGGAGGCTTCCTGCTCCGATGGGAGAAAACCAGCCACTGATTGAGGGAAGCAACATGAGAAGATGCTAATAAATGTCCATGGGAGGTGGAGGAACACATATTCATCAGCAAAGAGAAAAAAGGATTGCGAGAAATGAACATATGGGCAGTGCACACAGTATGGACAAATAATTGGCACACAAAACACACACACACACACACGCGTATATTATTCCATTCTAGGAGATGACTGTCTTGACAGCACTGCTTGTTTTTTGTTGTTGTTGTTTTCAGTTATCTAATCAGTAGTATATCAGCCTAATAGAGCTTACTGTCTGCCTAAAACACTGTGGCAAAAATGACCATTTATGACTAAATTTGTCTCACTTTCTGCAGAACTGATTTTATCTGAATATATATGTTTTTTTTTTGTTGTCACCATTTACCCACTCTCTTATGGTTTCAAACATGCATGACTTACTGTATTGTCTTGCTATATGAAAGTCTTCATAGTGATATTGTGAAATAATACTATAATTTAACAGAACTTTTTCTATTTGAATGCATTTCAAAATGTAATTTATTCCTGAGATGGCAAAGCTGAATTTTCAGCATCATTACTCCAGTCTTCAGTGTCACATGATCCGTCAGAAATCACTCCAGCATGCTGTTCTGAGCCCAAGTAAATTTATTACATATTATCAATGTTGAAAACAAGTTTTTGTTGCTTAATTTTCTTGATTTGCAAACCACTCAAAAGTCTGTAGTAGAACTTTTTTTAAAGAAATTAATACTTTTATTCAGCATAAACACAGTGATCAAAAGATTAATGACGTTTTTTAGCAAAATACACATTATTATTATTATTATGTATATATATATATATATATATATATATATATATATATATATATATATATATATGTGTGTGTGTATATATATAAATTTTTTTTTTTTTTTTTTTTTTTTTTTTAAAGAAAACAGTTCTTTTAAACTCCAAAATTTTTACTATATTACAAAATATTACAGTTTTTACTGTTGTTTTTGATAAAATAATTGTAGCCTCAGAGAGCATAAAAAAAATATTCCAAATTTTTGACCAGTAGGGTGCATACCATATATATTATATTACTTCAACCTCACATAATAATAAAAATACATTTTACCACATTTAAGGACCTGTGTACACCCTGTATCAATTTCCACACAGTCATCGTTAGAGATGAACTCTTGGATTGTGAGCTCACCACAGTTGGAAATCTTGTGGTTTCTTTCCATTTTTTTTTTTATCATATGAGCATAACATCCACATTTTTAGCACATTTCTGACTCTCAGTGTGGGAGGTGTCAGTCTAAATAAAACCAAACTGAAAATGTGAAAATATCCAAGACCACACAGGGTACGTTTAATTAAAGAGAATAAAGATTGTAATTTACCCTTGCAATGCCTTTAAAAACCAGCCGTGCTTGCTAAAATCTGCTGGAAAAGTCAAACTGCTGCCAAGCCACTGACCAACACCAACACACAATAAGAAATAGAAGTCAACTCAAAATAAGGCTCATTTGACTCCCCTTTGAACATTTCTATGCTGTGTGAATGAGAGTTTACATGACTGAGCTCCCTCTTTAAACAACTGGAATATTTGGGCCCTTTTCTTTATCTAGGCAGTAACCAGACAAAATGGGTCTCAGTCTAACAAAAATTAGGCAGAAATCACAACCCAAGCAGAACACTGCAGTGGCTGAAAGATGTCACTTTTCCATTTCTATCTCGAGTAATTTGTGATCTGGATCAGATTTTTGATTTTTGGGAACTAATACAATAATGTCTGCCTTGTCTTTTATGACACCATCTCATAAGATGATAATTTTTGACAGCAGAAAAGATTTAGACGTCTGATTTCCAGCTTATGAAAGACATTCTCGTCTGTGGTGCAGCTATAATATTTGCTTTAACAGCAGTTGTACAAAAGCAATTAGCATATTTCAATGGGCAAATGACATTGCTTTGAATGGTGCTCCACATGCATACTTCTCTAAACATGATTGGTGTGATTTCTTTGAGTAGCTTTTGAGGTTTTCAAGCGTTTTTAGACGCAATATGTGAATGGCCCCTTATTCATTCATTAATTATTTTTTGCTTGCATACATCTTCATATATGCCGTGGAGAATCACAGAAAGTGACCAAATTAGGTTTTATTGTGAATTTTTAATCGAATAATTGTTTTGGTTGCAACATATACCTGAATTGGCAGAAAAATATTTATAATATATAAAACTGCTTTTTTTTTTTTTTTTTTTGAAATAATAATATAAGAATACGGCAATCTTAACAAATATATTTTTGACTTCAGAAAATAAATTATAATTTAATAAATTATAAATTGCATTTATTTATTTAAAGTATTGTCAAATAAATTGACAGTTTAAATAAAATGAGCTGATTTAGCCATTGACCTTAATAAGCAACACCTAGAAACCAACCATGAACACATAAAAGTGACTTAAACTAAAATTAAATTGGAAACATAAAAATGAGAGCCAATTCAAAATGTAAAATGAAATGAAACTGAATATGAAACTAAAATAACACTGAGGTGAAGTGTTCACAGACACAACCACAACCCTAAAACCATGCAATGTCAAAAGGACAGAAAGACCTTCTGCATTCCCAATAGTAATAATGAATTACCAATCTTGGTGGCGAAAGAAAATGATTCCAGAGCCATTTCAGCACAATCTCAATGTCAAACATGAATAACTCCTCCCATCTCCTTCTCAGCAGCCTCTTCTACATATTCATGACTTCCAGGAATCAATGAGATGCCAGAAAGACTGATGGACAGAAGCAATCGCCTTCAGGACAACAAACACCCTGGAAGCCCTAGAAATCATTTCAAGCCTTCTCATGAGGGAAAAGTAATGGAGAGATTTAAAATGATAGAAATGAAAGAAAATGAAATCCACAAAGCTCAGATAAGTGCTTCGCTGCAGCCAATATTGAAAAACTAGAAGTTAAATTAGACACACAGTGAGTGGCTGAATTATCAAATGGAATAAAATGGTCTGTAGACTGAATTTCCATCGGCTTACTCACATTACTGTTTTTGTAAGCTCCTAAAGGAATGTAACCCAGGCAGGAAAACACCTGTTTGGGCAAAGATCTTTAAAGCGTGAGAATGAAGAGACGTGATTTTGACCACATCCAGACACAGGAGCACTTTCTCTAACCATTACAGTTAATGGATGTGGTCTGATGGACATCCGAACACTGGTCTAACAAAATGATTCAGGTTCTGCTACTGCCTGAACTGGGGAAGAGTGGACATATCTTCTTCAGAAGCCCAACTATGCCAGATCAATCCAGACATCTCAGTACAGCATGATATTACTGACTAGCTCCCCAATGGATCAGTAAACCTTTCAGCATATAACACATCTCACAGCTCCCTTTTCAGTGGCAGCAGAGCTTCTCAAGGGTTTATGTGTAATGCTAGCATGTGATAAAATGAGGTGAATGTGTTATTAGATTGAGAAGGCTATTCTTCACTACTGAACAATCTAGCTACAACCAGGGTTTTTCATTTATGGCCATTAGCTGGTCCAAGCCAGTCTAGATGGTTGATCAGCAGAACTACCCTGAAAGTCCTAGTTTCAGCTTGGTAGATGATCGTCAGCAGCATTTGTGTCATAATGGTGATTACTGTAAAAATTCATTTCCACTTGGCCGCTCTTTTTCAGAAACGTTTGTTACAGTGAGGCACTTTTAAGTCACTTATTTACATAGCACTTTATACAATACTTAGTGTTTCAAAGCAGCTCCACAACAGGGAAATAAGAGTGTTAATGTTATAAAAGTCATGAATTAATTAATTAAATTAAATAAGCAATGCCATCATTCAGTTTAGTTTAATGTTGTTTCAAATATAATGATGAACATAGTTATATGATTAACTAAATATGATTTTAATGTGGGAAAAAAAAAACTACTTACTACACTGTGAAATTAAAGTGATTTTAACGGTAAAAGACTGTAAAAATGCTATGGGAAAATTGGTTAACAGTAAGTTCCCTCACTAGATATGCTGAAAAACTGTATATGGACATTTCATGTAAATTTAAGATAAAAGTTTTTTGGTTTTTTTTAAAGTGTAAACTGTGTAAAGTTATATTTACATATTTACATTTACTACTATATTGCCATAATATAGCAACATCATAAACCCTACAAGGCTGTTTGTTTGTTTGTTTATGAAGTTTTTTATGCCATGTTAGCATTATGGCTATTTACATGGCAAAAAAGTTCAGTATCATCCATAAAATTTACATTATATAAACCATCTCAACTTAACATAAGATACAAAATCTAAAATACATTCAGGTGATATTAGGGGTGCTCCAATCACGATCGGCCGATCGTTAATGCGCATCTCGTCAGTAAAGCCGGTAGAGCTGAAGATCTTTGCCCGAACCCGATGGGTTCGGTCGGGTTCGGGCTTAATTTCTATCATCTTACGCGGGCTCGGGCCGGGCTCGGGCTTGCGCTCCGGTTTGCGAGGTAAACGAGCGGTCATGTGATGTGTTTCGATTAGCGCGAGAAAGATGCGAAAATGAATGCTGAGCAGGTGTAACGGAGGCTTGCCTCTGGTGATTACGTTTTGGTTGAACCAGCAACTAAAGCAAACTCTGAGGTGTGGAAAAGTTTTGACCGTGTTTATAATGAGAATAATGAGTGAATAACGACGCACCATCAGTGAGCGCAGGAACGCGCTGAAGACATCTACAGTGGATTCAATCATGTTCCTCCACAAAAACATGTAGACCTAGCCTAATCTCTGTGAGTAAAGGTTTTTCAAATGATAACTAAATATTCATTGAGTCTTAAATGCATAATGTTGACAGAGTATTTACGCTAATGTTGGCATTATTCTTTTATTAAATAAAGCAAATCCGGCGGAGCCTTTATCTTAATTTCGTTATTGCCAAATACCCATCTTAATTTAAAATTTATCTTAATTAAATTTTTTTTAAATGACTCGTTTTTATTGGTGCGTTGGTCTATTTATAGGTTAAATGAGCCTATGTCTAGAATGCTGAGATGTTACGATGTGACACAGGACTTATTTTATTTCTTTATTAACTTCCAAGTGGTCTAGTCTATGTTAGTTATGAGTAAATTATGTTAAAACATGAATAAATTGCTCATTGTTGACAAAAGGCAAAAGAGCTTTGTGCGTGCGCACATTTGAATAATGTCGGGCTGTAAACGGGTTCGGGCTTTAAAAACGCTGTCAATCAAAATGTACTTGTCGGGCTCGGGTCCTGTCGGGCCTAACTTTTAAGGCCCGATTACAGCTCTAAAAGCCAGTTCTCTAATCAGCGGTAAATTCCCTCAGGTGTGTGATTTCACATAGAGCAGCTTTTGCTACACAGAGTAGGGCTGGGCGATATGGAGCAAAAAATATATCTCGATATATTTTGCTATATCTCGATATACAATATATATCTTGATATCTTTATAGGAAAAATAACCCCCCAAAAACTACTGCAAAAACAAATATGCCAAATATTAAATGTTTAGGGCCCTATGAAACGTTTTATTTTTTTTCTTCACCATATGTTTTATTGTTACCTAATTCTGTGTTTTAGCATGTGTAATTATTTAAATGCATAAAAAAAACAATCTCTTAAAATCTTAAAATAGCCTTATGTGAAATGTTTTTTTCCCTTCAGAAATTCTGTGTATTTACATTTTTCTGGTTATCAAACGAAGGCATAAAACATTCATGTAATTTATCTTTTCATTATTTAAAATTAAGCAAACTTCATTTTTTTTTTGGTAAACAAAGGGGATTTACTATTAAAAATAAAACATGGAAGAAATGTTGTGTGATTATTCCTTTAAAAATTATGTTCGTTTCATTTTAATAGTAGTAGTAGTGGGCTACGTACATTCTGCTGAAAAATAGTAATAGATTTCTAGCAAATACTTTTATTTTACAGTTCTGTGTATGTGATACTGCAGTCTATGATGTGATATGAGCTAGTTTTACTCAAATCAAACTGTCAGATGCTCATGAAGTGACTCTCAGTGCAGTTCTGGAGATGTTCTCATATTTATTTAGTTAGAGGAAAGACGCTGAAATCAGCGCAAGTGTCACGCACGCTTCCGTATGTTTAATGAATGAAGATGCGCTTCTGCGCCATTCATTAACACAGACACGCAGAACATGCAGGATTCATATTTAAATAGACTTTTCCGGGTTAATATTTGCAGATATTAGTCCATATCGCGATTTGATGTAAGTGCATGACCTACTTTTAATTCATTCAAAATTTGACAAATTCCGTGACATTCCGCGTTAAACTGTAAATTCCGTTTTTATGACTGGATTCCGCGATTCCGTCCACGTTTTCTGCATCGCGGAAATCAAAGGGCCCTAAAGTAGACATCTGCCTGCTGTTCGCCCAATGCCTTAAAACCGAAGTATCTCAATATTAATGGAACCAGTTGTCCTTTTTTTTTTTTTTGACTAGTTCTCTACACGCGAGGGGAGGGGGGACAAAAGCGAAGAGGCGGGGGGCGAGCGAGCGGGGGCGAGCAGAGCAAAGTGGCGGAATCAGAATTACATATAAACAATATATCGATATATACGATGTGGCAAAATCCATATCGTGTTTAAAAAATATCTTGATATATTTTAAATATCGAGATATCGCCCACCCCTAACACAGAGCAATTGTTAACTGAGAAGATGCGCAAATAAACGCTGAAAATGAACGCAATAGAAGCAATCAAAACCAACAAGTGAGCAATAATATGCAAGTGCTATATTAGTGTATTATTATAGTTATATTTCAATTTAAGAAAGAAATGTACAGCATTTTGTCCAAGCAATAATAAAAGAACACATTTAATTCATAATTTGTCTTAAACTGAATTGTGAAATCAAAATCATGAATAGAATCGTGAGTTGAGTGAATCGTTACATCCCTAATGTTAACATAAACTAACGATGAAAATTAGTTCTCAGTTAATGTTAATTTAAACATTTACTAATATGTTATCAAAATCAAAAGTTGCATCTGCTAATATAAATAATGGACCTGAGCTAACATGAACTAACAATGAACAGTCATAATTTCATTAACTAACATTAACAAAGATCAATAAATACTGTAACTAATACACTGATTAACAACTCATTGTTAGTTGATGTTAATGTGACCTTATTGTTAAGTATTACCTTTTTATAATAAGCTTGTATTGTAAATAATCCAGCGTAACCTCAATTTTTGTTTTTTTAAAGAAAGCATATGTATTTTTGTGGTAATTAGCATTATGCCACAAAACTTAAACTAAACTTGTATTGAACCCAGAATATTCCTTTAAGCTATAGATCTGATAGACCATCTCAGACTTGCAACAATCCAGCAATCATTTTCCAAATACCAGCCTGACCCTCTTAAACTAGAATGACCTCAATTTTCCTCCAGGATTCGGAGTTCTGAATCAGACCACTGTGAGGCATGCTTTAATTTTTCTTCATTGATTCATCACTTTCTTCATTTACTGTGGCAGTGGGAGTAAGCCTGGCCAGTTTCTTACATCATACACTTGGCATGCATGTCTCGCAGCTTTCCTCTTCAACTCTAAACTAGCCATAAATCTCATAAAACTCATGCATCCTCTAAAGCATTGTCCAATGTGACCTCAACAAAAGAGAGCAGCATTTCTATTAAAATGTCATCTCGTGGCAGTTGGCTTTGTAACCCAACAAAGCAGACACCTCCTAATGCACTTGGCTAAACCAACAATAGGAGTTAGTCAGAGTGGGATATGATGTATAAGCTCAGCCTGAACCAAACCAGGATAGTCAATGATGGGAACCACAATTGAGTAATGTGGGGGGCTGGGATGGGGAATTTGTGCCCTGCAGGACTCAGATGGGGAATAAACTAGCATCCATTTTTAATGGAAGTTGGCTGTGAGGGGAAATGGATCAAATGTGACATTCGGTGGAAATGGTACCTAAAAAACATGAATTATTTGTTGTTCATCAAGCTTTGTCCTTTTTGTCCTCCTTAAATGTCGTCTACGATCTAATTTCAAAAACTGCTCATTTGGTAGCACCGCAGAGACAGCACCATATGGAAAGGTAGAGGCACTGAAGAATTAGCATTTCCCAGCATGCAATACATTTGTAAGAAACACACAGTGTCACAAGCAGAATAATTCAATCACACATTATGGTAAATACCCATAAAACATATGGCTGATTAATGGAGTCCTGGAGACAATTATGGTCTTGAACCCCGTAGAGTGAATGACATGGGCTAAAGGAGCAATGCTGCAACCACAGCACATTTAATTCAATATAACAAACTAAGGTGTGGTAGATGTGACAGCACATGATGAAGTGATACACAACAGAGAAGGAGGTAGGGAGGGGGTTAATATTGATTGTACCACCTCCAGCCTGAGATCAGCACAAGCTAGCTGGAGACGTCAGTAAAAATAGTGTTTGCACACCCAGCGGCAAGCAGTTTACAGCATGTGTCCCCTGGGATGAGAGCAGACACAAATGAGCCTCAAATGAGACTCCGTTGGTCACGCCACATATAACACCTCACCTCCATCCCCCATGCCTTCACATAACAACATATCAAGGGCTGATTGAAATTCAAATAGGAGCAGTGCACAACAGGATAGCCGTAGCGAGGCATTGCAGAGGTTCTCAGGGGCCCAATACAGCACAGCTCCATAACCACTTAACTACTATCCAATTTTCCACTGAGATTCTCGAGTGATGTTTGGCGATATTTAATTTCATGGGTGATCAATGCTCTGTATAACATTTCTGGTGAAGAAATCCAATCTGCAAGTGGAGAACATAATTTTTTTTGTATTTGCCATTCACCAGAAACATACAACTTTAATGGTCTCATTTACTTGTTCATTAGAGGAAAAAACTCGCCAGTTGAAAATGGACGACAAAGCTTGAAATTATATTAGGAAAGGTTTACCTTGAGTAATTCAGTTACTAGGTTTCAATAACAATATGAATGAGTTCCAGAGCTCGTCAAGGAACCAGAATCAATTTGTGCACAACAAAGCATAAGAAATGCTCGAAGGTTTATATTAGGTAAATCTCATTCTGAAGATCACTGATCCCAGTACACTTAAAATAAAACAAGGCTGTTTGTTCTCTAAAGGGTAAACTGGACATCAGTCAAAAACAGAATCTTGAAACTTCGAGCTGCGTCTTGTTTTTGTTGCTGCTTTTCTGAGCAACTGGACTTATGCTTGTCGGGCAAAAAGACAGAACAAAATATCTTCACAGAAAACTTGTGTCTTGGTCAAATAGGAAACCAATCAGTAACGCTCTAGCATCTATTGATACACCGAAATTAACTTTTTACTGAAACCGAAGTATTAATTTGGCCGAAAACCAAACTTAAACTTAATACCTAAGAAACAATCACAGTACAGTTCCTCAGGAACTTTCTATAAATGCTTTAGGTTCTCCAAAGCTATTTTTGTCTGCTGTTTCGGCCAAATATTTTTGGCTGTTGCGTCACTACTAGCAACTATTCAGTACAACTAGGTCAAATTGCATAATAATGCAAAAACAACTATTTAGAGCACCTTAGCAACTATATTACTAATGAAAAGCACTTTTAAACAGCCAAAACTCAAAAACATCAAAGCTACTCTAAATAAAAATTCAGTTTTTTCTCAGAGAAGACTTTAATTATTTGTGACACTGGCTGCCTGAAATCAGCATGCTGTGTTTTTTTCTGTGGGTTTTGTTGTTGATTTCACAACAAAATTATCTTCATAAGCACTACAGCTCATACTGCTTACACAAGGAGCTGGACACGGTTTACTGGCTGCAGATAGATGTGAGGCCCAGACTTCCTAATGGCTTCCTGTATTTCACAGAACAGTTTCCTCTCAGGAAATTTTATCAATACAAGCCGCTTCAGCACTGATCCAAAACCACAATATACAAGTCACCCACTTTAATTAAAAAGTGACTGAATGCACTGAAAATGTGCTTCCACTAAGAGCATTAAATGAATCGGGTTGGGTTAACTGAGTGTGAAAAACTTCATTTAATCACACATAAAACTGAAAAGACAAATCTTTTTCATATCGCTACATAGCGATCTAATAAAAATAAAAAAGTGAAAGTCGACATCATAAAGCAGAATGGAACTTTTGCCCAACTGGAGAATATTACACACTCTTTAAATAAATGGGGCACAGTAGAATATGTCTGGAGCCTGTGGGCTCAATGCAGGCAGGCACAAGCAAGTGGTCCAACCCTCATTAGAAATTAATTACCATTGTAGTCAGCGTGGGGGAGCTGTACAGTAACTATGTATCTAAGGCTTTACCCAGGGGGAGCAATTGAACCCCTGACCCCCCTCTTTTCGGCAAGCAATGTGCAACATCACCATGACCGTGAATTACTGGCCCAGCCATGCTGCAAATACATGCAGCGGCAGTAAGACTCTGAAGTAGGCTGGTGTGGTTGGGTCGGACTGGTTCACCGTTTAGTGAAAACGTTTATTATCTTTTGGGAATTCCTCAGTGAAACCATCTTACTAGCTCAACATGTATAGTAAAAAAAACCCTGAGCATCTATTTTGCCCCAAAAAGATGTAAAGGGTAATGACTGCGATTATCATCTGATTGCAACTGCTAATTATCCAATAATCAAATTATTGTGTACATGATTCTGCATAATCCGAAGAAGTGGGGCAATTGTGTAAGTGTCTAGAGGTGAGAAATGACAAATGTAGAATTTTGTATAATTACCATACGTAAAAAAGATCACTCAATAGTAGCTTCCTGTAATTGCTTTTTGATGAGCATAATGGGCCCGAAACCACTACTGAAAATCACGGGCAAAAACCATCTCTTCCAAAATTGCCCAATTAACGATATTAAACCTTAGGGACAACAGGGACAACAGAAACAAGAAAAATATTATTTGTTTACCTTTGATAAGAAAAATCACAGGAGGTTTTCCCTGTGCTTCAGAAAAAAAGCCTTCCTTACAATAGTCAAATATTAAATCCTGATCGTCTCCCAGCAAATTTGCCTAATTTTCATTCACCTAAGTGAAAAGGGACACATTTGCATGGTTTGCTTATTTCGAGGTCCACGTGCAATTTGCATAAAGAATACTGCAGAATGAATTTAAATGGTTAAATGTGTTAAACTGCTCAGAGTACTAGACTCTTAATTAGGGATGCTCTGATCAGGATTTTTGCGGCTGATACGGAGTACCGATTTCTTGTCATGATGGTCAGCCGAAAGCGATGCCGATTCTGATGCTTCAAGCTTTATAGACGTATTATCGAGCGCACACACCTGTCCCGAAGTTATCTTCCGGTCTGTGTTTATCAGTCTGGCTATGGCACCGGCTACAAAAAGTTAAGGTGATGACTAGACGGAAGTTGGGCTTAGGTGGTTGTGCTGAGGGATAGGTTTCCCATATATTTATTTGTGGCGCTCGCCACAATATCAAAAACTTACCAATTCTCCAAAAGGCTTTGTTGAATAAACATGGGCACGTACCGCATGTTTAAAAATCAAAATGAGGCGTGGGTGTTCTTTAGAAAATTTTCGATGTCATTTTCATTTCATCTTTCATGTTGTTTGCCTGATGTGTGTGTGTGTGTGTGTGGTTTTGTTAACATAATTAGGAAGTTGCAGTGACAGAAATGGTGACATTCCAGATAAAGTTTGAAAGAAGTTATGCATTTGTTATTAGCATAGGCTAATATGGCCAAAGATAGTTAATTTAAAAGCATCCCATGATCAGCATGTTATGTTACTGTAATCCCTTATGGCTTAGACAAGGTTTTGTTTCGTCCTCCATGCTGTGCCAAATCACAAAAGACAATTTTTAGCCAAGCAGCAGAGAGCCGCTTCAGAAACATGCCGCGGCCGCACGATTAACAATCAACTCCAGTTCCCATGGAGACATAACACGCCGCAGATGTGTGCAGTGAGGTGCAGATCAGCTCTAACATCACTTAAAAATTAATAAGTGGTGGAGCATTGCGTTAGCAGTGCAAAAGGTTGTGGGTTCGATTCATAGGGAACAAACATACTGATTAAAAAATGTATAGCCTGAATGCACTGTAAGTTGCTTTGGATAAAAGGGTCTCATAAATGTATATATTGAATTTAAATTGTGCATGTGTCACATCTCATAAATGTATATGTAGAATTAAATTCTCCATGTGTGTGTCACATATCATCATGCAAAACATACATGACAAAAAGCTAATTGTTTCTCTAAACGTCATAGCATTTTCACACTGGCAATGACGTGACCGTGGCTCAAAATCATTTATGTCCCACACATCATGTACGTGGTCAGGCTTAGACGTCTTCAAAATGCGATTGGTTCACGAGATTTACCAAACATTGAGTACCGATCAAGTCATGAAATGTGATTATCGGCCGATATCGATCTGTGGCCAATCAATTGGAGTATCCCTACTCTTAATAGTAGCTGAAAGTGACTAGTGCACTCGGTGTGTTCAGGACTTTTCAAAAGAAAATCACTTTTGAATAATAAATGAAAAGTTGGATTGGGGGGGGGGGGTTACATCAGATAAACCTTTTGTGAAAAGACTGTTCTCTGGAAAACTGTGGGGCTTTCTGTGGATTTTTGTAGGTGCTGGTTCCACATGGGTGTACTTATTCCAAATGTAGTTGGTCAAATATGTGTTCATCAAGAATTTTCCATAAAACAGCTCATTAGGCATATAGTAACAGCTGGCCTCCCTGTAATGATTCCCGACTCCCATACGAACACACTCGGTGGGATCATGTGTCACGTGTCCAAGGGTCCAGTGCTGGAATGTCAGGCCTACTCTGCAGGTGCTTTTCTGGCTTTATCTGCTTCTCCTGGGTGTTTTCTCTCTAGCTGCTTTTATCCATCATAGGGTCAGAGGTCGATTCTTGAGGTCAGGGACCCAGAGCAGCTGGTTTCCATCATTCCCGCTGCTCCTAACCATTGGGAAGAAATTCTTCATATCTCATTTTGCAAGCACTGCAGCTGCAAGACCATCTACAAGTTATAAAATGCAATTAAGAAAAACCTAGAAACCACCCAAACGGTATTTTCACCATAACACTGTTGTAATTTAGCTGGAAAGTACTGGTAACTAATAAAAAATAAAATAAAATGGGCAGATACTGCACTGTTTAAATTTCGAGTCCTAGCATTCCATTTTCCACACTTCCTTGGTTAAGCAAAGGAAGAGGTGTTTGTTTTCAAGCAGGCAGGTATGACGAGCCCTTTCCGGACCTTTGCGATAAACCAAAAGCCAACCTCAGTATGGCACATTGAGAAGATCTTAAGCATGTCTTGAGCTGCCAAAAGCAACAAGCTGAGTTCTGGCAGACTGGCACTGATATCAAGCTCATTCACAATCCATCTTCAGTGATACATCTACAGACTACAGCTCTCTGCCACACTGAGGCCTTTTTGCAGAGCCGTGTGGGAAAGGCTCCCACAGTGCCCGTCTTTAGCATTCAAGCAATGTGCAACTACAACAGGGTGCTGCAATCACCTTCAATGATTTCACAGCTTTAGTCTGCCGGGACGCTTGGCACAGATATCAGTTCATGCTGTCATTACTCACATTACAACATTTACTGCTGAGAACACGGAACCTAATGATGGGAAGTACAGCACAAGTTTGCTTGTCAGCATATTCAGCAGGTGTGTGGAGACTGTAATGACTGGTCCTTTCAGATTTTCGCGATTATGTAAAATGCTACAAAACAGGACATAAAGAAAGCAGACCCCATTTTCAGGACAGCTCAACTACCAGCATAGGAACCAAGCTGCCCATGCATTGTCGGAAAGGAGAATGAAAGTTAAACATTCTAAACTAAATGGGTCAGCAATAAATGGGTTTTATTTGGAATGAGCAGTGAACAGACCAGTTTTGCACATGGAAATATGGTTTCCCACAATTGAGTGCTCATGTATTTGCTAATGCAAAACTTACCATGACAGTGTTGCTTAATGGTTACTTGGGTGTTCTGGGTCGCTTAATGTTTGATCATCAAGTGTCTTTAAGGGGGCGTTTATGTACTGTAACACCGTTTTCAACTAAAAACAAAACTTATGTGTTTGGGCCATTCACTAACCTAACAATAGCATGTTTGGGGCCTGAAAATGCAAAATTTTGCAGGTTTCAAAGGTTAAAGTCTCCATGTTAACTACAAAAATGCAAATTTGTGAAAAGGGTGATATCATACGTATGCATATTACGTATTATGTGCAGGCACGTAGTATTTCTTAACAAAGTGACATCCCCGACTACTAGCATGGCATGCATAATACAACATTTTTGGTTATTTTCTCGGATCTGTGTGAACAGGGATCATTTTGACAATATTGTTGGGTGTATGCGAAACTTTTCAAAAACACAAAAGGCAAAACTTTCCAGTTTCCAATACCAAGACTGGATTATGATATGCATCTGCAAAACAACTGATGCAGGATGCGTTACGTTTAAAGAGGTTTGTTTAAATCTGTAACCCCATGTATGAGCAAAGCAATACATTGTTGCTTGTCTTTTCTAATAAATATATACTGAGCTGCTACTCATAATTGGAGCTAATAAAATCCAGTTTACTATTAACCAAAGACTGGATTTGAAAGGTTGAACACAATCATACCAATAGGAAGTCACTGCAAATGGCTTATCAGAACCTCTAGTTGGATTTTGCTTATCTTGACCAAGTACAAGCATTCAAGTCACACATGCATGATAATCTTCTCCAGCTGCTGAGGCTGGCAAGAGACACGGCAGCAAGAATTTGCAAAGAGAGATCCACTGGGAACTGCAACCACTCAGATCCCAAATGAGGGTGTTGACCACTAAACATTCCATAGGCATGACCATTTCACTGGAATTCCAACAACAAAAAGCTGTATACTACCTCATGCATTTGCATAGACTGGTCATTTTCTCAAATGGTAAACTAAATTAGTGCTCTCAGTAACATAATTATACACTACTGATGGTAATAGTGCAGAATTTAGCAGAGTTGGCTTAGATCTTTAGAAATAGCTCCAATAATCTCATACGGCGAAATCTTACTATTTCAATAAATGGTCTCAAATTTTCGCAAGCAGTTCTAACCATTCATACCTCCATTTAGAGACCACAAAAAAAAGAAATGCTTGTGAACAGTTTGACATTAAGGCCTTCTGACACAGCCAATCTAGTAAAGGCAAGTTTGTAATGGAATACTTGAGCCTAAGTACCACTTATTATACACAGTGCAGAATATCCTGTACTATTTTGTTTTTAATAATAAGTGAAACAGCATGCAACATTGAACATTTCATACTGTAGAATGGCAAATTGTTGCCATATGATCTCACTACATGGCATGTTTAAAACCACAACTTACACTCTGTCATCAAAACTAAATGTGCCAATTTGCAATCCAATTTTAAGTCATTTTCGCATTCTGGTCTAATGACAAAACAAGAAAGAGTGATGATCTGGTTTTATCCTTCTCATTTTAGTGTAGTAACATAGTACGTCATCCATTCTTGCAAATCATTTTTGCATAACGTGTAAGATGAAATTGCAATTAGTATGCTGCCCAAATATACCAACACACCGCCATGTTGCTTAGTACAAAGACAATGAAAGGGTTTGGCTCCCTCAAAAAGAAACCCAAATTATGTGTTGACGAATATCAGGTCAAATTATAAACCAGCACTTTTTCCGCAAGTGCAATAAACAAATAAATCTATCAATCATAATTACTTTACATGCTACTATCATGCCTTCATTAGCACATTAGGCAATTAGCCAAAGACCCACTGATCTCTCAGCAGAATTAAAGTTTTCAGTGAGCAGATGGCCAAAAGTTCAAAAAAAAGTTTGCGTAATTAAAACTGGGGAATTTAACTCCTTGTGCTGTTCATGGTGTTGTGTTAGAATTTTTTTCTAACTGTTAAGTTTGTCCACACAGCTGAGATGTTTAACTGTTGTAGCTTATTCAAACTGTGTACATGAAATAGACAATGACAGACTTTATGGCTTCAATTAATGGATTTGGCCCTCCAAAAGGATGCTTTTTAGACCTTTGCTTTCTAGGCCGAATATTTCAGCTTGCCAAAAGTTTGGTGCATCACTAGGTTATAATATAATAAGTAAAGCTTTCTAATGATCCACTCAAACAATTGCATTATTTTATTTAAAATACCAAATGTTTAAAAAATAAACACCTGGTATAGAGACTGCATTAGAGAAGACCTTTGTTAGAACCACACTGTCCTTTCATTGAGGTCCTGCTGAGGTCTGTGCTATGAAATGCAATGAAGGCCTCTGTGAAGGAAGCAGATCTCTTGCAGCACTCGGAGATCGCAGTCTTGCATACAAGGTTGTGAGGGTGTTTATAGAGTTTAAGCATGATGTTTACATTGTCCGCAGGGAAGCCATCAGCACACAATTCTGTCCCAGCAGGATCATGCAGATAAGATTGAATGCAAAAAGGATGCACACAGACACCTTTATAAATAAATTTAAAAAACTCTCACATGAAGACATGCCCATTTCCTTTCCAATACAATGAAAAGTGGGAATGCCATTATCTGCAAGATGTAAGCACCTGAACTTGCAAAAAAAAAAAAAGTGCTTTTGATTCACATATGCATGCTTCAGGACCTTAAAAACCATATTTCAAATAAACACATATTTTCAGAAGTGGACCCCACAATTAGTAACTTGAAACTCTCTCCACATGTAGGTCCAATTCTCTGGAATCAATCAAAACTCCCAAAGGAACTCCCTGTTCCCCCCTTAATCTCCTGGTTTTATTACTTTCCAGACAGAGTCTGCCCATTCCACCCAGCCCCCCATTTCTCTCTTTTGTACTGATTTTTTACCAGAGCACACTGCTTTTCATGCAGCAGAGCAGCTTTCATCAGCCTCTGCACGCAAGACAGCCCAGCCGCAAACTCCACTACGGCCTGCTCTCACCAGACGTGATCCTAATAATCAAGCACACCAATCCAAACTAGTGAAACATGTTCCCAATGCTAATGGAAGTGTTAAATGATGCATCACAAAAATTAAATGTGAGCATTTTCCTATTCAATTTGAACAAATATTATGATTGAACTAACAAAAAACTTGACAGATTCAATTTCTTTGCTCTGAAGCAAAAATAACAACCACACTTTCTAAAGGCATATTTACACAGCTGAGTTATGGCTCCATGTTCTGTGCCAGAATGCAATGCAATGGCACATAAAACAGTACTAAATAAAATGTGGTAGCTCTGACCCAGCTCTGTCTCTGTATCAGAGGCGCTCCTGATGCTGCATTGGCTCTGTGCAAATGAAATGGAATATTTAAGTTTGCTACGGTCGTGTCTTGAGTATAAATTTAATTATTCACAATATCAGTTTATTCATAGCTTCCAAATTATAAAACTGATTTCAAAGTACATTTTCAGAAAATATAATCAGTGCAAATGCATTTACATCGCCAGTACACAGCATTAACAAGTTTGTATAAATGCACCTTTTTCAGATATATATGCAGCCTCTGTGCTGTCTTTTCAGTGTTAAGACACTATTATATATGTAAGCAATGGTTTTTGTCCCAGTTATGCTTTATATTTGGTTTCAAGAAGAGCCAAGTAATTCACTTTCACTCTTCAACTCAGAGCTGTACAGACACCAAAAGAAACAGGTAGATCTTCTTCCCAAAACACATATTTCTATTTTTTCTTTCAAGTGCTTAGTGAAGAAAAACTATTTCACTGATGCCGTCTGTGCAAAAAATATCATGGATTAACCACTTTTGGATTATCTCACAGAGCACTGAAGCTCTGATTTACAAATGCATGAGGTTATTGACCTATAATTAACGAGATGTAATTACTTATTTTCCATGAGGCCGGTTTGTTGACTCGTTAATTAATAATGAAATTAGGTTTATTATTCAGGTGAAAATGTGAAGGTGTCGATCTAGATCACGGACCGTTGCATTTAAAAAGCGTTATTACACATGTAGCCTATGGTGTGATTTATGAGGCTGTCTGAACACAGAGTGTCCGATGATAAAATCCTCGATTTTGTGTTAGTTGTCTAAAATATTAGTAACACATACTCATTCCTGCGCTTTCATAAATGTGCACACAGTTGCCACTTTCACATCAACAGACGGTGTGTCGAGCAAAGTAAAGTTGCTACCATCAGTCTCGGTCTTACCTTTTTCAGCATGTGAAATTGTGATCGTGATGCAGAAAAGAGAGAGGAGCAGCCGGGCTCCCCGCTCCGCCATCACTTTAAACACAAATAAAAGTAGTGTGAAAAGCCTCGAACACAATCCGTATTTAAAATCCTTCGGATCGCGCGCAGGGATCAGTTCAACAGTGTGAACACATCCGGAACGAGTAACTTCCGAAAGTTGCCGAAGGAAACATGAAGCTCGCTGAGCAGAGGCACGATCCGCCGGAGAAATGGGCTTTAAAACTTCAACAGGCGACCGAGGAAAATCAAAGCCAATCCATATTTCCGAGATTAAACCAACGCCGAGCTGGACAGGAGCGAAATGAGAGGCGTCAGTGCAGACATAATGTGTAAAGGTGAAGAGAGAGAGAGAGAGCCAGTACGGCCCATTGGAGATATTTTTACTGATCTCAGAGAGAGAAAGAGCGAGCGAGAGAGAGAGAGAGAGAGAGAGAGAGAGAGAGAGAGAGAGAGAGCAGCAGGAACTCTTGGACCCTGGGAAAACCGGAACTGGATTCAAAAAGTGATCTGGATTCATCTCACGTGGCCACCCCAAAAGACTGGGATGGCTTTGAAGTCATTTCCATGCTCTTTTGAGAAATTTAAGGCTTTAGTTTAAATTTATCAATACAGCACAAAAGGATCTACCTGATCCTTCATCTGGCAACCTGATTTTTAAACCAATGTTGTATAGCCTGTAGTTTTTAAACTACTTAAATATAAAAAGTAGCCTACTTTAAAATAATTGACTAAATAAATAATGTAGACTAATTATTTGATCAGTATCTCTGGTGAAAAAAAAAAAAAACATTAGCACATCCAATTAGTTTCAAATGTTCTTGGGTAAAAACAAACAATATATTCAATGCCACAAATTAGTATTAGTTATTTAAAGACTAAAGTTTGCTGAGACGCTGTGCCAAACATTCCCATGGGGATGTTTTGTTATGCCAACCGTCTCTACTCACACACTTGTCCTATATAACGTTTGCCAAGTGGCATACTATATCATAGGCTTCCAAATACTATATCAAAATGTAACCGGTTTCAGTGCTAGTAGCCAGCATTCTCCAAATTATTATTAGATTACATTTTATGGCAAGGATCTTCTTCTTCTTCTTCTTCTTCTTCTTCTTCTTGACATAAAATGGAAAAATCATCCAAGTCAGAAGCAATGTGACAAAAATCTGTTTCTGCAACTGAAAAATGCTACACTGTCTGCAGATCTGCTCTGGTCACATTCACTTGGAAGAGCTCCATCTACTGGCAGATTTACTCAATGAAATGTGTTTCTGTGATTGTATCAAATGATAACACCATGGTATTGAATCATGATTACTACTATGTTCATGTGCCAATGTGTTTGTTCTATTTCAAGTACATTTCTGTTAAGCGTATTATTGCATGGTCCTTTTTTTGTTGTTGTTGGTGTGGTATTTTCTTCAGACTGATTTCTCCTAATCAGTTTTCTGTTTTGTAAAGGAATGTGAGTACACCTTCGAGTGTGGACAGGATATTATGGTCAGTTCTCACATTAACCATGCACTGCTCACCTCAGTACCGTTACATCCTTTTTAATCTGCATAGGTAATTATTATTCACCATTTACCTCTAGTGTATAACACATTATTTGCTGAGATTTGCAGCAATGTACAGGATGTACACATGTGGTGCTGGCTGTTATTTTATGCTAATAGTAATATGGGATCTCTTACCACTCGCAGCTGAACACACTACTCTTGATTATTTTGACTCTTTGGGATAGCCTAAATGTGTTCCTTATCCACAAAACAGAGATCCTTGTTTTCAACAAGAGCCTCTATTTGTTCCTGTTTGGACAGACGTGAAAGATGAAAGTTGGAGTGATGGACAGAACCGAATTGTACATCTGCACGGCTACTTTCTTATTTTTCTCACTTGGCGGCTTAAGGATTAAAGCACTTGGGAGTGAAACTGTTGAGGATTACAGGGATTATTACAGGTTTTAAAAACGCTGGCAGAATTAATCTGATCACTGTAAGCACTGAACCCTATTCATTAAAAGCAGATTATTTGGTTGTGGACGGCGACATCATATGTCATATGGACACCAGTGTTTGCTGAATTGTCAGTATTGAAGTCCATAGACTCATCCTGACTGACGCAGGTTAATTTATCTTCACCCTCTGTGCCTTTTTTGTTGAAGTTTCAGCTACTCACTTCTAAGTGTTTTTTTTTTTTGTGTGTGTGACTCTTCTTCTTTCCAAAAAAAGTGTCTGTCACCATTTACTCACAATCATGTCTTTCCAACACTGTATTATGTCCAGGATCAGTTTTGAAGGATTTCCAAATGGTATTATAAAAGAGGTCTCTATGACATTTGGGGTCTTTAAAAACAGACTAATGTATATGCCATAACTTCTTTATAACTGAACTCTCCGGTAAGATATTACCCAGATTATTACGTTCGATGAGCACATTTTACAAAACATGTCACAAAAATCTTATACCAGCTTTTCCAAATCTATGACACAAATCATAAATCAGTATACAAAAATAATGTTTTTGCCATATATTTATACTACAAGGATTGTACTAAAAATGGAAATGTTTTTCCTTTGCATTTGAATAAATCAGGATGAGGGCTCCTATCATCCTCTAAAAGGTGTTTCATGGCAGAGCTTAAAGCATAAAAATTACAGCTCAGGCCGCCTGTAAATTTTTCGTTTAATGCAATGTGATTACACTAAAAAATATTACAATTCTTACTTAAAGGGTAAGTTCACCTAAAAATGAATATTAGGCTGCTTACTCACCCCCGAGACATCCTAGGTGCATATAACTTTCTTCTTTCAGACAAATCCAGTCAGAGTTATATAAAAAAATGTCTTTGATCTTTCAAGCTGTTTCTAGTTCTAGTTCTTTTATTTATAAAGCACATTTAAAACAATCACATGACTGACCAAAGTGCTGTACAAAATATTGATCATAGATAGAAATAAAAATAGGCTACATTCACACAACATCAGTTTACAAAGGCTTCAGAAAACAAGTAAGTTTTCAAAAGGGATTTAAAAACTGATAAAGATGGAGCAGCTCTAAAGGGTGCTGGCAGGCTGTTCCACAATCTAGGGCCCATCACCGCACCTCCTCTGCATTTCTGCATTTTAGAGGGAACCATAAGTATGTTTGATTACTAGACCTTAAATCTCTGGAAGGGTTGTAAGGATGCAGCAATTCTGATGAGTAACACGGAGCTAGATTGTGCAAACATTTATAGACAAATAAGATAATTTTTAAATTTATCTTAGATATAACTAGAAACCAATGAAGAGCAAAATCATATTTGCAGCCTTTTTTTTATTTGGCTGCTGCGTTTTGGACCAATTGTAAATGAGCTACTTTGCAATAGTCCAATCGAGAAGTGATAAACGAATGAACAGTTGTCCCAAGAGGTTTTTCATGCAGACAATGCTTAATTCTAGAGAGTCAGTAGTGAAAAAAGCTATAGGCAACAACTGCGGAGACGTGTTTCTCAAAAGTGAGTTGTCTAATGTAAACAAAGGCCTCCTGTAGCGAATCAAAGAATTTTGTAAGAAAAATATCCATATTCAAAACGTAACTCACTTGAATCTAGCTTGCACTCAGTGTTGTAAACGGAAGCAGTTCTGGGGAAATCACATATGAGGTCAGCTTCCCAAATCGGAGTTGCGGTCGAGACTCCAGTACCTTAAAAGGAGCAGAGTTCCCATGCCGCTGCCTCGTTCTGGTTTCTTTCTTCCCAGAAATGCATGAGGAGCTTACAGACCTAGTACCTCCTCCTTCCTCACTATCCTTGATTGTGAGGCAGCCAATGGGATAAACTGTGTCTCCACTCGGTCTGAAGGAATCGTCAGTGATTTGCGGATTGATCCAAAATGAGGTTATGAGTCATCCAAAAATATTTTTAATGATATTCGGGCCACGGCCGGTCGGGTCGTTTGAAATAAAAATGCCAATTAAACATTTGTAATTTATATAGTATTAGACACGATTTTGAAATACATAGGCCTACACTTTATTGGATGAATAACTGTCTCGCTGTCTAGTCTCTGTTTCCCTGGGTGTCCACTGGTCTCTTTGTGTCTTTGGTTTCTTCTTGGGTTCGGGTGGAGCATCTGACTTCACCTTAGGCACTTCACCGTAGGCACTCAATTCCCACTAGCCTTGTCCATTCATCAGGTAATTGCACTCCTGTTAATTGCACCAGGTGTCTCCACTTATTAGTCATTAGCCTCCCTATATTTACCCATCTTTCCCTGTTTGTCTTTATGGAGTCCTTACCTTCCATTTCATGTCGTACCCAGTCTTCTCGTCTCCCGAGTTCCTTGCTTTCCGAGTTCCTGTTCCTGTTCCCTTCCTGCTTCTTCTTTGTTTGTTTGTTTGGACTGTTTTATGGTTTTGACCCTGGCTTGTTTTGGATTACGTTTTGGATTACCCTAATAGAAACATACCTGCACTTGGATCTCTCTCTCCCTATGTCTCACTGGGTCGCGATCTTCACAGAAAGACTCCATCATCTGAGATCCAGCGGTATGTCTTTTGATGTTTCCCATTCTCCAGCCAGGATGGTGGAGCGGAGAGCTAAATATTTAAAGTTGACCACCCTCTGCCAAGAGGACAATGAGGGGCGTGCCATTGCACAGGTGTTCTAGTCCCTGGCCGAGGGCATAGGATATAATGATGTGGCCCTAAAGGACTATTTTAATAGCGGGCTGGATGACCCGGTTCCTCAAGAGGAAATGGCTCATTTGGACACATTTGGGTTCTGGGAATTCGTGTGCTACTTGCAGCATCGGCTTCCATGGGATGCCCCAGCGATTCCTGTCTCTTCCTGTGGGATGGCCGCCAGCCCAGCGCCACTGCACAAGAAGTCTGCCAGACCAGCGTCACAGCACAAGGTGGTCGTCAGCCCAGCGCCACTGCCCAGGATGGCCCCCAGCCCAGCGCCGCTGCGCAGAATGGCCGTCGACCCAGCGCCACTGCCCATGATGGTCGCAAGTACAGCACCATTGCTCAAGATGGCCGCCAGCCCATCACCACGAGGCAAGATGGCCGCCTGTCCAGTGTCACGACACAAGATGGCTGCCAGCTCAGTGCCAAAGCACAATATGGCCGCAAGCCCACTGACACTGCCCAAAATGGCCACCAGTCCAGCACCACGGCCCAAGATGGCCGCCAGTCCAGAGTCATGGCACAAGATGACTGCTTGCCCAGCGCATCTGCACGGGATGACAGCCACAGCTGACCCTCCAGAGTCGAGTCAGGTTCTCGTTGACCCTCCAGAGTCGAGTCAGGTTCTCATTGACCCTCCAGAGTCGAGTCAAGTTCTCGTTGACCCACCAGAGTCGAGTCAGGTTCTCGTTGACCCACCAGAGTCGATTCAGGTTCTCATTGACCCACCAGAGTCGAGTCAGGTTCCAGTTGACCCTCCAGAATCGAGTCAGGTTCCCGTCGACCCTCCAGAGTCGAGTCAGGTTCCCGTCGACCCTCCAGACTCGAGTCAGGTGCTCAGTGACCCTCCAGAGTCAGGGTTAGTCACCGTTGAGCTTCCAGAGTCAGGGCTAGTCACCGTTGACACTCCGGAGTCAAGTCAAGTCCCCGGTGAAATTCATGGACAAGGGCAAGTCACCAATGAAATTTACGGGCAAAGTCCAGTCACCAGTATTCTTCATGAACAAAGTCAAGTCACCATTGATCTTCGAGGACAAAGTCAAGTCACCAGTGATCTTCATGGGCAAAGGCAAGTCACCAATGATCTTCATGAACAATGCAAGTCACCAATGATCTTCATGAACAAATGCAAGTCACTAATGATCTTAATGAGCAGAGTCAGGCCACCAATAATCTTCATGAGCAGAGTCAAGTCAGCATTGATCTTCTGGAATCCAGTATAAACACCATAGGATTACCAGAGTCTCTTCACATCTCTGTGGAACTACCAGAGCCTCCCCACATCTCTGCTGAACTACCAGAGCCTCTCCACGTCTCTGCTGAACTACTAGAGCCTCTCCTTGGCTCGGCTGATCTACCAGAGACTCTTCTCGCCTCTGCGGAACTTCCAGAGCCTCGTCATGTCTCAGTCGAACTCATGGAGCGCCAGACTGATCCTGTTGTGGCCACGGAGGCTACCCTTAACTTGTTCATGTTCTCTGTTTCAGACTTGCCTAAACAGACTTGCTCTCCTGTTTATTCGACCACACGGATGTGGTGGTTTTCTGCGCCGCCCTGGGGGGCTTCTCTCTCGACTACACGGATGTGGTGATCTTCTGCATCGCCCTGGGGGGCTTCTGTCTCGACCACACGGATGTGGTGGTCTTCTGCGCTGCCCTGGGGGGCTTCTGTCTTGACCACACGGATGTGGTGGTCATCTGCTCCGCCCTGGTGGATTTCTGTCTCGACCGCACGGATGTGGTGGTCTTCTGCGCCGCCCTGGGGGGCTTCTGTCTCGACTACACGGATGTGGTTGTCATCTGTGCCACCCTGGTGGGCTTCTGTCTCGACCACACGGATGTGGTGGTCATCTGCTCCGCCCTGGCGGGTTTCTGTCTCGACCGCATGGATGTGGTGGTCTTCTGCTCCGCCCTGGTGGGCGTCACGCTATGTCCTTCCTGGACTTTTTTTGTGGTTGTTTTGTTTTTGCTCTTCTGTCTGTTTTCCATCTATGGACCTGGCCCTCTTCCCCCCCGCCGATCCACCTCCCTCCTGGACTCCTTGTTTTTGTGTTGCCCTTCTTGTCTCTGTTTCCCCATTTTACCTGGTTCTCTTGTCTCTGTTTCCCCATTTTACCTGGTCCTCTTGTCTCGGTTTCCCCATTTTACCTGGTCCTCTTGTCTCTGTTTCCCCATTTTACCTGGCCCTCCGTCCCTCCCCCTGGTCCTAAGCCACTCCACCTCCCTCCTGGTCTCTTTGTGTCTTTGGTCTCTTCTTGGGTTCGGGTGGAGCATCTGACTTCCCATTAGGCACTTCACCGTAGGCACTCATTTCCCACTAGCCTTGTCCCTTCATCACAGTAATTGCACTCCTGTTAATTGCACCAGGTGTTTTCACTTATTAGTCATTAACCTCCCTATATTTACCCGTCTTTTCCTGTTTGTCTTCATGGAGTCCTCACCTTCCGTTTCATGTAGTACCCAGTCTTCTTGTCTCCCGAGTTCCTCACTTTCCGAGTTCCTGTTCCTTTTCCCTTCCTGCTTCTTCTTTGTTTGTTTGTTTGGACTGTTTTCTGGTTTTGACCCTGGCTTGTTTTGAATTACGTTTTGGATTACCCTAATAGAAACATACCTGCACTTGGATCTCTCTCTCCCTGTGTCTTACTGGGTCGCGAACGTCACAATAACTGGCGCGAAGATGACGCACGAGCTCAGTCTGCAGGTAGAGATAGAGGCAGCGAGAGAAGACTGTGGAGCAACGGCACTGTTTTTGGTAAAACATAATTTTGACGACTTCATTAAGTTTTGTTTTATAGAAAACTCTTTTTAAAAGATTTCCAGTTTGTATAAATTGTATCTTTATTTTGATCAATGTTTTATCAATCAATTGCCCGTATTTAATAAATAAGAAGCAAATATATAGCAGGCAATGTAATAAGGTGCCGGCATGATCACTTGCATTGCATGTGAACTGGAGGGCGCCTAAACTCAGCTTGTGCCTCACAGATTTGAGAAATATAGGCTATATTTTACAGAAAGCTTGAAATGTCTACTTTGAAACGAAAATATTCCAACCAAAATAAATAGGCTACTCTCTGATTATGTAATCCATATGAAATGTGCATTTCTCTCTGCCGTTCATGGCAAGTCCGCATCCTCAATCTTTGCAGCGACACAGAAAACACTAGTTTATTACTAAACAAGTAAATGTCTCCTTGCTAATTTAGACACATTCATAATCATAACTTTAACCGGTTCTTTGTGGCAAGCTTTATGCGTGCGGTCTTAACGCTTATTATCCTGTAGGCTATAGCCAAAGTCCTTTCAGGCAAGTCGTGCCACTCGGCTGCCATCTTGGCAACGCCTCCAGGCAGCTATTTCAGAATAACAAGACCAGCTCCTATCTAAATGAATGGGCAGAGAGTCAGAACTGCACTTTCACTGGTCATAAAAACAGCATGTATAGAAACAGCAGTGAAATATGATAAAAATCACTGAAAAATGTTTATGACTTTGCTCCAAAATAAGGTTTAAAACGCCTTTTCCCCCACAGGTTATACCTTTACTACGCATGCGCAAAGGTTCCTCAACTGTGCGCATACGTCAGTGGAGCCAGACGATAGGCTTAAATGTTTCCCGGCTTGACTGTTCAAAGCAGATGATTGGCTTTCCAGTGGGAGGGGCAGGACATGTGCATAAAACCGCCAGCTTTGCCGTTATGGGTTTTCCTTATATAGTTGTATTGAGGATTGAGGAAGTGGCATGTCTCTTATAAACTGTCCCTGCAATAGCCAATTTAAGTAATTAAATTTATATAAATGGGCCATTTCTCCACGAATGGCTTAAATAAAAACTAGTAGTCGACTAGAAAAAAAAATTAGTCTGAGACAGCCCTAATTCCACATATTTTTGTACCAGCAGTCCATTTTGGGTTGCGCGAGCACCCCACGGAATGAGTGAGCTGAGCAGGATATTCAGAAATGTGCTCTCCGGTCACGAGATCTGATCGGAACAAACCTGAACCTCACTGTCTGCTGAACTTGCAGAAAAATCAAAATAGACATAGCCAGACTAGACTCTTTTAATACAAATTATGAGCTTATTGACGATTTGTTATAAATCTTAACAAAAATAGAATATTAAGTATATTTTGTTTGTTATTTTTATGGGTGGGCCTGTTGAAAAGCCTTGATGCCGTGCTTACTCCACAGGCTGTACAGGCACAGGTTCCTACGTCTATGTCCCAATGATGCTACGATGAGCATTTACTACTTATAAAAAAGCGGGTCTCGAAGCGGGTGGGTACAATGTTTTCTTTTTCTTTTTTGCTGTCTGAGTTGCAGGCGGGTTAGTTGAAAACGTCAGTTGGGTGCTGGTTGTTTATACACTGACCCGCGCATCACTGATACTCGTCTATTCTGACTGGCAGTGTCCTGAGGAGGCACTGCCACCGCCTTGCACACTTTGTTGCTAATGCAGGTCCATCAGGCCAAAACTCTTAAGGGCCTGCACAGGGGTGGTCACAACCCAGCATTTCTACAGGAGCTGAGCACTATGACCGACCTCATGCTACGAGTGGCGAAGGTCACTCTCCGGCAGTCTCCGGGTTGAGCGATGTCCACGCTGGTGGATCAGGAATGTAATCTCTGGCTGTGAATGGCCAACACGAGGGATGCCGACAACATCTGGTTCCTGTATCCCAGACCAGCCTCTTCAGTGACGCAGTTGGGAGCTTTGCCCAGTAGTTCTCAGCTGCACAGAAGCAGATTGAGGCCATCAAGCACATCCTGCCCTGGCAGAGTGCTGCTGTTTCCACCCACCCACTAGCGGCGGCACATCAGCCTGCTCGTCACCGAGGGTCAGGGGCGGAATGGGACCAAAAAGTTCTAGATGTAAGTCAATAGGGAAGCACGACCTGGTATCAGGTTCCTAAGGAGGACAAGAAGGTTGAGTCCTCCTCATCTTCAATTCATACCCTCTTGGGACTTGGTCTTGGTGCTAAGAGCACCAGACTTTTCTCATGATTGCATTGGCCTTGATCAAGAGGGTAGGGGACCTGCAGGCATTTCCAGTCAATAAACCATGCCTGGAGCCAGGCCCAGGCCCAAGTTTACTACCACTCCCTTCAGGGATCATGGAAGAGGCAGACCCAACCCTGATCAGCCTTCTCTGTTAAAGCCCTGACCCATATTAAAATATACCAAGGGATCGGGAGGCTTATGAAGGGTACTGGAAGGGGCAGCATCAGTGGTGCTTTGGTGGGTATTCCCAATTTGTCAGTCTTCGACATGACATTGAAGTGACCGACTGAAAGAGAATATCTCGGTTATTCTCGTAACCCTTGTTCCCTGAAGAAGGAAAAATCACTTCCCATCGTCACAGTTGCTGTACCACTGCTGAGCGGCCGGGTCACCAGCTTGGCTCCTCAGCGAAAACCTGAATATGGGCTGCATCTGCTGCCTATTTATACCTGAGCTGCGGGTTGTGGCAGTCAGATGCAAATATTGCATGCCAATGTGCATTGGCTTATTTAGTTTACACTCAAAGTAGATTGATCTCTACGGTGAAAATCCCAATTTGAAGGTCCTCAATGTGACATCTCCGTTACCTTCTTCAGGGAATCAGGGTTACACAAGTAACTGAGATGTTTTAGTGACAACTGAAATACTGAAAACTTAAAGGTTTTTCCTTTGCATTTTTTTAAATGTGACATATGACAATGTTGTCTAAATTATTCCCATTCAGGCCAGTAGTTAGCGATGTCATTTTGTAAAGAAACTCATGCATGCCTGTAGACTGAACATGTACACATGTGCAAGATGACACAGTTTTCACAAATTTGCATTTTTGCTATGGTATTTATTTTAAAAACTTGCACCTTGAAATCCATTTTCAAAAGTTTGTATTTTCAGGTCCCCAGAATGCTTTTGTCATGTACAGTAAATGAATAGTCAAAATATATAAAAAGCTTTTTTTGATTTTGGTTGAAAATGGTGTGTGAACTCCCTTGAGAAGGAGTTGTATGCAGGGTATATTTTATATGTGTGAATATTAGTATTTATTTGTTTGCTAATGTGCTTATAGACCAAAATGAAACAGCACACCCGTTAATTAATGGTATTTTTCAATAATATATAAGGTCTCTGTTTGTAACAAATATTCTCTCCCGATATAACATACCAAAGATTTTTCATATGATACACATCGGGCTGTAGGTAGTGAATTCTCTTTGCAGTGGCACTCAAAAGCATGCTACAACATGGCACTGTTTTTGACACAAATCCCTTTACTTCTCTGGGAGGCTTATGAATATGGTGAACTTTCCAAACAGTAAATCCTTAAATTTGTCTTAACTTGAAAGCATTTCAAAGCAGAGAACAGTTTATTTGGGTAGAAGATCTGAAATGTAGAGAGCAGAGACTAATGATCTTAAGTGGGTCGGCCATCTTTCACCCCGCCAGAGAGCTTAGCATGTAAAG
Organism: Carassius auratus; assembly: GCF_003368295.1. Classification (NCBI taxonomy): domain Eukaryota; kingdom Metazoa; phylum Chordata; class Actinopteri; order Cypriniformes; family Cyprinidae; genus Carassius; species Carassius auratus. Next base: position 20,615,327 of record NC_039274.1, read on the forward strand.
GCTGACTTGTCCCACAGCACAGCAGGGAAGCCATACCAAGATGGAATGCCCAAAAATTGTCTGCCACAAATTCTGGATGTCTTGTGCATCACATGGCCAAAGCCTCTTAGAGTTTGTCAGGGGAAAGAAATCGGCTACATCCTGCTTGAAACTAATGTGGTTGATTTCAAAGATGTTAAAGTTATTGATAGACAATATTATAACAAAGTATAACTAAAGGAAATGCTGCACTTTATTTAAAATATATACCATGGAAATGATTGATAACTGCAGTTTTTTAACATAATTGAATAAAGCACAATGAAGCACAACAAAACATCACTTTAATGCACAGCCATTTAATTCTGAAACATTTCAACATTTTCCCAGCCTGAGGTTGTGTGGTTAAGAGCGTTCTTCCTACAAGAGGAGGTGGGCTGGTGTTGTTGGAATAAGCATGATCAACTAAAGGGTTTCTTTCAATCATAGTGACATGATATGCAGGACTTACAACCGTGAGGGAATATGAGAAACCCACATTTTTATGGCACACTTGTTTTAAAACCAGCCTGAATCATGACTTTTTATGTTTGACAAGCACGCAATCAATATCTTTACTCCAATTCTACATCTTATCTATTCCATATCTTGCAAACAGAATTCCCTTGTGTGATAGACTATTCTATCTATCTATCTATCTGTCTATCTATCTATCTATCTATCTATCTATCTATCTATCTATCTATCTTTTGTATGTACTGTAAAATAAAAACAACCAATGAAAGGGTCTTGAAGGAAAGATAAAAACTCACAGATTAAATGTGGGAGTAATTATGTTTTTTGAATTACGTGCAATCATACATTGTAGCAATTGATTTAGCAAAGTCATATGCATATGCATATACTCTGTTTCTCCGTGTATTTTTTTCTTTTCTTGTTTTTTTTGTCACTGACCTTGAACTTTGGAACTGTGCCTTTTACTTCGCTGGCCATTATTTATGTTTTTTTATACAAGTTCTTGGTAAAAGCTTGTTTGCAAAGCAAATTACCAGAAAACACAATACTGTGTTGTGTTGTATCCAAATCAAGTATTTGGATGAAAAATGTTGTAGTGAGGCAGGAATTGGGAAAGATGTGAAATGTGAAAGACGTTCACTACCAAGAATTCCACAAGATGTTGAAAAATTTAGATGGGGAAATAATGAAATGAAGTGATTTTAGTCCCTTGGTAGAGAAGCAGATGAAAGAGTATTGGTAATATTTGGGTTCCAGATGTTTATGCAATAGAAAACCAAACTAAATTGAATTGTCAGAACCAACATTATACTTGGAAATAAATCTACTGTCATCATGTAAACATTCATATTCCCAGTGTGATAGATCACCCAGATGCACATTCTGCTTGCCATCAACACTGTAAACACTGTGAATGATTCACTCTAAACAACCTGACTATAAAACCTAAATATTTTGTAAGAGATATGTTCATCAGTCTCAACAGATTGTGAATTTCAAAACATGAGAATGAGTGTGATAATCTGTTCTACCGGGAGGAAGCTGTACTGCAGGAAGTCAGAAGAAAGGAGTTGCCCTTTAGTCTTTCTATACAGTTTTGCTTCATTTTGGCATCACTTTTATAGAGCTCAGATTTTTGCTGTGGAAAAGGAACCAATTAAGAAAATATAAGCAAACTTCCTTGAACAATGGAGTGCTGTTATCAGGTAAGATTAATTGAACACACATTTAGCCCACATCCACACGAAGCCAGAGCTTTCCCCATCCAATCTTTTTTTTCTTCATTCTAAAAACAAAATTCCGTAAACATGGTGTCATCTCAAGAAACATTTGCTTACACACCAAACCACTGAAACGGACTTAAAAACGATGTAGTATAAATGAGAATCTAATAGGCCCAGTAACTTCTGCAGCACGAGCACAAGCATGTTGTCTGCTATTGCTGTTGCTGTTGCTGTGACGTAATCTAGGGTCGAGATGTGGGGTGATGACAGCATTGTTTCACAAAATCACAACATAACAAATAACTAACAATAATGAGAAAAACACCAAATGTTGAAATAAAATCAGCAAACTGCAAAACTATATACAACAGTAACCATAAAATTAATTCATGCTGCAATGCATGCTGGGAACTCACAAAGCCTTAACATTTCAGCAATAATGCTCAATATGAAATTATTTGCTGAGATAACTGTGGTTCACAAGTTGGGACAACATCTGGGGAACTCTGTTGGTCTTACATGGGATTTTATGTAGTTACAAATAATTCACATTAGTAAGACTCGTAGTAGTTGTAATTCAAAAGGTATGGTAAACTGGAAAATTCCAAAGACTATATCCAGTGATTTAACCAGAAGTTTTTTGTTCCACAGTCATTTGCATGAATGTATTTTTCCTTATATTTAGGCAGACTATTATCTTGAGAGCAGACAATTTGTTATAACACATCTCTTTGCAGCTGTGACTGCAAACACTTTATTCGATCTCTAATTACAAACCTGCCTGAATGTGCTGATGCATTTACGCTCTGTTGTATCACTGAAAGAGTCTGACACTTTCAATCTCTGTCAGGATTTCTGAAAATTGATACATATTTAACCAAGCTGTAACCAAGACAATTTAATATTTATTAATATGTAAAGATTTCAGTATAGCAGAGGGGAAATATTTTTCTTTAAGAGCTTTATTTCTTTCTAGCATTTGCAAATTTTCACAATAACAAGATGCAATTAATTTAGAAACACAGATAATTCCTAATTATTGCTTTAACATTTATTTTATGCTTAGAATAATACAGAATATTTATAATGTTTTTTATTTCTGATTTCTTATGAATTCTGTTTCCATTTTTTTCAAGTTAATAATTGTGTTGTTTATTGTGTTTTATACAAATTTAAAATGTTTATTCCATTGCTAGTTTTAAATACAATTCTTGATTTGAGTTAAGTATGAGTTTTGACAAAAGAACAATTCCTGGATGGGTAAGTTAAATAATATTAAGAGCATTTGCAAGCAAAGCTTGTATCAGAGATGGGGACTCGAGTTTGAGACTCGGACTCGAGTTCGACTTAAGTCGCACAAACAGTGACTTCAGACTCGACTTGAGACTCGTCCTCGAAAGACTTCAGACTCGACTCGGACTCGAGCTCCGGGACTCGTGAACAATGTTAATTTTTAGTAAACGTCAGATGAGCTCGCTGTTAGAGTTGTGACGTTCGCGAACGAACCGATTCTTTTGAACGGCTCATAAACATGAACGTTGGGAGCCGAGTCACGGCTGGAGGGGAGCCGTTCTTTCTGTTGCTATTTTTTCCTATGCGTGTTTCAGAGCGCGTGTTTCACACAGATGCACACAAATGAGCTCCTCCGCGAGACAGAACAGGTATCGGGGGAGGGGCGCACCCAGCGCAGGCCAACCCTTTATAGCGTGATGATATTAGTTATTAGTTGTGCACGCATCCTTCACGTGAGTACTCCAGTGGAAAAAAACATGCGTGCCTCTGTCATTGGGTAGGAGCGGAGCCATGACATTTTGCACAGATATTCATTGCAGCCCACTTTGTTATTGTTCATTGACTTGAAGGGGCTGATGTCCTATTTGCAAAGTTTACAGTAGTAATAATATGTAGACATTTCCATTTTATTTATTCTAATTTTATCTACTTTAAATATTTTTGGTTCTCTATCAAAATGTTCTTGTGTGATAACAATGTTCTTGTGTGGAAGTGTTTGTAGTAAAAGCTGTTTTGCACAGAAATTCATTGCAGCCGGCTTTGTTTTTGATGTTTATTTGTGAGTAGGTATTGTATGAATAACATAAGTCAGCGTAGCTTTGTTCATTCTTAAGCCAAACAAGAGGTGTGCAGCTATACAGCCAGGACAGACAGAAGGCCATTACTGAATCCATAAATGCAAAATACAGATATTAACTTAAAAGTAAAGCATTCTTGGTGTTTTTGTCATGTTGCAATAGCCTGTTTACACTGATTATATGCCAAAATCAAAGTTGATATTGTATGCTAATAGATAGAGTTGTCATAATAACATATTACATGCTTTGAATTCCTTATATATAGCTATGCAGTGTTCTAAGCAGCTTGGATGGGTTACTGTACGTGATGCAACATTTATTATAACCAGAGACTTAATATAATAAAGAGACTTGAGACTTGACTTGGACTCTAGCTCAGAGACTTGAGACTTGACTTGGACTCTAGCTCAGAGACTTGAGACTTGACTTGGACTCTAGCTCAGAGACTTGTGAGCATCTCTGGCTTGTATACAGTATCTTCTAACAGGCAGTAGTAACTTCTTCTAATTCTAACTTTTTGCATTGTTATTTATTTTGAACCATGTTGGAATAGGGTGTTTCTTTGGCTGTTGAGAATGTAAGGCAGGGTATAGTTGGGAGGTACAGTGGGGATTGGTGTTGGCATGACATATTGGCTTCCACTGCTAGAGCTCTTCCAGTTCTACTTTACAGGTTTAACAGCAATTTACTGACGAGGACAGCTCAACAATAATTTGATAATTTGATAATCCCTCATCACTGGGTCTCAGAGCCAGAATATACAGCACTCTGCCAGCCGAGGCACGATGCCACAGAACCAAGAGCAATGCCAACGTCCTCATAAATGTTGTATTATGAGTTCATGTATTCCCGTGCTGTAATGAGGGTCTAAAATGTATGTATGTACATAATGATGTAATTGTTTGATTCTAGCAGTGTATGCCTTTTGAACTGAGTAAGAATTTACATAATGCAGAATTTACATTTTAATTTAAATGAATATGTAGAAAAATGTAGATTATATTGAGCGCAGAAATCACAATGGATTGTATTTGGATTTTGAAACACAGTACATCTAAGATTACCAAGGACCTTGAAATATTCTGTCCAGACAAGTAGCCAAAGACCCCACCAAGAGTTCATCACAGGATATTAGTCTCTTTAGCTTCACCAAATTTTGAAGAATGTTGGTAACCAAAACCATTGACTTCCATAGTGTGAAAAAAAAAAAAAAAATCTAGGGAAGTCATTGGCTGCTATCAACTGTCTGGTTACCAAAATTCTTCAATATATATATATATATATATATATATATATATATATATATATATATATACTAAATTGGGACACAGCATATACATTTTGAAGAATATTTCGAAACACACACACACACACACACACAAATCCACTGTGAGACACTAATGTGTCCCTGAGCAAGACACTTAACCCTTAGTTGCTCCAGAGGCGTGCGACCTCTGACATATATATATATATATATATATACCAATTGTAAGTCGCTTTGGATAAAAGCGTCTGCTAAATGCATAAATGTAAATGTAACATGATAGATGTGCGAGACCAACGGTTAAGTAAAACTGCACATCTGAATAATATTGAATACTTTCATATGCATTTAGTCATTAACCTGCATCATGTAAACACATGAGGGGAGTTCTCAGCATAAAAGACCCACGACCAGCAGAACTTATTTCATTTCTCACCAATATGTTAGGAAATGGAATGAAATGTGGAGGATGCAAACTGTGAATAGATAATTGACAGCGCAGTTTGAACAGTGACAGAATGCATTTAATGGAGCAAAAGAGCAGTCTGTTAAAGACGCAATTATGACAAAGTAGTATCCTATGTCAGAAAAAGCTCTTCTGCTACATTTTAACTGTGCTTTCTTCAGTAAAAGAGTACATACTATACAACAACCATTTGCCTATAAATGGTAAGCCAAATTATTCTTCCACATGCAACAAATTTGCATTCTTATTGGTGGAATCAGTTAATCAATATTAAAAAAAAGAGACCCACTCCAAATTGCTCCTCTTTCGTTTCCTCCGGCCGATTTACTCTGTCTGTCATTTGTACTGTGTAAGTCTGAGCGAGAGAGCATGTAATAAAGCAGGATGTTCGTATTCCACAGGCAGAGCGATTGCAGGTAGCAGACAAAACCAATCACCATAATGTGTTATTCATCACCTCAGATCTGTTCAGTGTGAGGCCACAGCGTGATACAGACACACACCTGATACACAGGCACGCATGCACAGACACGTACAGACACAAACGTGGTCTTCTAGCCTTACCACCGCACATATTCCTTATGTTTTTTTTTCTAAATCCAGGACATGTTTAGGTTTCATAGCAGTTGTCTAAATTGGCACAGTGTTCACATTTTTCCTCAACGGACTGGTGAGTGATTTTATAACAATCTTGGTAGAAAGAAAAAATTAGGCACTCAAGGTATCACAATGCTAATTATGGATACACTGCAAGTGAATATAAAGGCTTCAGTCTAGTAAACACATAAATAAAGTAATTTTTCACAGTGTTCCTTTTTATCCTTTACTTTCTGTCTGTTGTAATTTCATGGATATTTTACAGAACAGTTTGGAAAACCTTTCAACTTTAAATGACAAGCATTTTATGTTATTTATTTTATTTGTAGTTCTGTTCTGCAACACATAGGTCAAGTCTGTCATCCCCAGTGTAAATAAAACCAATTTCACTGTAGTCATGAATCTGTTTGGAAAGTTCTATCTGCAAGTTCCATCTAATTAAGCTCACAACCCTGGATTTTCAGCGGAGGGAGCTCTTCCTCCCAAGGGTTTAATAAAACACATAAAGCTTGTTTACATCTGATACTAATCAAGTGGATAGTGGGGATAATGTATTAACATAATGAGAAAGATGTAATCTTCGAAAAGTCATCTGAAGGACAGATAATGTTGTTGGTGTAAAAGTAACTCTTTTCCACGTGTGAATGTGTATTTATAGTTCTGAGGCCTAAACTTATGTAGACCATAATTTATTATCTTATTTGGTGGGCAGAGTTATTGTAAACAGCCTTTGCCAGCTAGACTTGGTTTAAACAGACACAATTTTTCTAACAACAATTGTCTCATATGTTTCTTTTTTTAGGAGGAAAAAATTTTTACATGTTAAATGAGCAATACAATTTTCCCCTTTTTTTTCAAAAACCCCTATTGAGTTTTGTCAACACTTCACATTTGAAAACAAGAAGAACAGGCAATTTGTTGAAGCATGCTCAACATACAATACCTCTGCTTGACCTTGTTGAGAAATTAAACAATGCATTCATTGCATTCAACTGACGCAGTATTGGATAGAGGGCATGGAAACTGCAATCATCTATCATTAGAGCTCTGCAAACAAACTCTGAAAGTAGATTCCACAGGCTTTTCAGGGAACATCTCTTGAAACTAAATCCAGGGCTCTGTGTCTATCCCACAACACCCCCTGCCCTAGCCGGGGTCATTATGACTGATGAGGTGCTACTCTATGACCCTGACCCACTCAGCTCTCTGCTTTCTACAATGAAACACACACACTCGTGTAGTCTAACATGGAGGCTATTATCTGCTGAACAATCTCTGCACACAACCAGCTCCATTATACAGCCTCATTTCTCTAAAGACATGGTCAGACGGGAGCAAGCTCATCTCACACTGAAACACTACACCTGAGAGGCAGTCTTTTAACGGAGGTAGCACAATAGATTTGAATCGAGACCAGCAGGATGACGGGAAAGCAAGGTGTGGGATTGTCAAATGAATCTGATTATTAAACGTTCAAAGCAGAGCAGTGCTATCTGATGTGACTTTCTTCCCACAACCTCTAATAACTTATCTGTTCTTTTCTCATTTGTTTAATATGACATTTGATGGGAAACCCCCACCACACTGACTGAGTTATCTGGGATAACCAAAACCCTCCCTCCCACTAACAAGAGCTTTGAAGCTCAAGCTTGTTGATGGACCATCAGCTTCATTACTTGCATGATGAGACATAATGAAACCAATGTGTTACATCAGGGTGTATTTTGGTTTTTGTCTGAATTAATTTATGGTACAAACATGTTCGTTTTTTTTCCATCATGGGGGGGGGGGACTTTCCATTGACTTCTGTTGTTTAATACTCAGCAAATCATATTTTCTACTCCTAAATCTCCCTCTAAGTCTCATAGCAATCTCTTGTATTTTCATTATTTAGTGTTTTAAAACCTGTTAGCCAGCACCCCCCATTATGGGACTCACAGCTGAAAGTGCTCTACCTAGCTTATAATTGTAAAAGTTTCCTACTTTAGTGTGTTTCAAACATAATTTAGTTGTCTTTGGAAATAAGACACTTTGGGCTTTACTTTTTATCAACCAGATTTCATAATGTTAAAAAATATTACAAGTTATAGACAATGAAGTGCCTTGAAATTATTTTTTACCACACTTAAATAATTTTTTATTTGATATAAAAATACATGAAATGAGTCCTGGAGCAATCTAGAAAAGTAAAGGGTTGAACCCCACATGTCTCATGAGTTTCAAATCTGAATAAGATATCATGAAAAATGAGACTCCTGCAAATATTTCTAGACCCCCCCCCCCCCAAATATAAGAAAATATATTTCCCAATAGTATTGAAGGCTTCTACAAACTATTTAGTCAGTAAACGTACCACTGCATAGTTTTTTTTTTCAATTATAAAACACTAGACAGAAACTTAGACATCATGCAAGTGATTTATTTGAGCACTAGAAAAATACCATAAGAATAATTTGAGTAAGAATAATAAGAAAAATAAAACAAATATTTAACTTTGTTTGCCCATTACAGAACTTCCTGAGATTGCTAGAAATGCAGCATTTACAATGAATTACGATGCAAATAAGTGCTGATGTGCTGATGGCCACTTAAAGAGATGGTAATAACACAATGTAAATAATCCACTCTCTCTATTCATATAGACTCGTTGACTTTGATAGCCGTGATCATTCAGTGATAGCGAGCTGATTTGGGCTGATTTGCACTCAAACAAATGGTAATCATGCAGATACAATCACATTCAAAATAAAACACACTCTCACATATATAAAAACTGTTTAAAAATAAAACAAACAAAGGAAAAGGCGATCGCTGTAAGTTCCGCCTCCATCAGCTGACAGGTGCGTCAGAGAGCGTCATGAGGGAGCGCCAAAATTCAAATAAACTATCTTTCGCCTGTGATATCTTTCATTCATTCTTTTTTCCGGTGGATCATCTCATTCTGTTTATCACACTGTACGCTGCAAAACCATGCCATTTTTTTTTTTTTACTACCAAGACGCAGTTTCTGACCATGAGTTATTCCATAACGGACGCAAACAGTTCTGTCGCTGAAGAACTGAAACGTAAACAAAGGAATTATGATCCATATTACAACGTTATTGCTTCGTTGGACTAAACGTGCTTCATGAGATCTCGTTCAGTGGACCCTTACCTTCCTAACTAAACTGGGATTTACAGCTGTGGATGTGATTATGACTCGTTATTATGACGAATCTGGTATGTAGCATTTCTAATGTTCATGTTTCTTATATGTACTGCTTACACAAATGTAGCGAATACAGTCTTTATAAGCTTTCCATTGAAAAACAGTGATCCGTCGTCGATGCTTGAGGCTTAGATCTTTATAATGATACATAGTTTGTCAAGATTAAACTTGTCCCGATTCATTTAATCTATTCATAAACACTGACACGTGCAAGTTGAAGGACTTTCAAGACGAGGACGTCGGGGTGCTGGCTAAGAGGTTTTCGTCCTTGACTGGGCCACAAAATGTATGTGATTTTAAGTTACTAGTAGGGTAAGTTGTTAAGTCTAAGGTTTTTTTTCAGGTTTTGCTCATTTCTGCATACAGATTTGTCCCCAAAATATGGTCATGTATGTGCACAAACACAAAAACTACCGTCCTACAGATTTGTGCTGCAACGCTGCTCCAACACACTGCCTGTATTTATCAATACCTTGATTAGCTAGCTCAGATGTGTTTGATTGGGGTTGGAGCTGAAATCCACAGGACTGTAACTCTCCAGGAGCAGGATTGGACACACCCCTTCTCTAAAGTTTAAGCAATGCAGGGGACTCAAATTCAGTTCCGGAAAGGCCACTGTCAGAGTTTAGCTCCAAACCCAATTAAACATACCCAAACCAGCTAATCAAGGTCTTTGGGGTTGCTAAGCTGCATCCAAAAGCTTAGGCTACTGACTTACTGCCTCGCTGACTTATCCGGCAATGACTTGAGGCACAAAGGCACCTCACAAAATTGATTTCGGACAGGCTTCTGAGGCAGCATATCAGTTTAACGATATACAACACTAAAAACAAGCTTAGGCGATGACTAAGCAAATACTTAATTACGATTGATAATGATTTCTTGAAATAACTTCAAACGTGCAAAAGGTTGGTAAGAAACATACGTTTACACACAAATTGACCACCAAACACAATTTTCAGATGAACATCTTCATTTTTTTAGCCCAACCATCATGGAATGGAGCACACAGGGTAGTGTGATATCAAATGCAGCAGATGATTCATCTATGCTGCTATCAATCAGATGAAAGCATCTCAGGAGACAGGAAGTGAGTAATGTCCATATGTCAATATCAAAGTAAATCCACTGAGTTGAGTAATGAAATACAATTTTTTTTGTATTTAGTCGGTCTTGGCCACTTGAGAGCACGTGCTCCAGAGCGATATTCAAGGCTTAGTGTATCCCATCATGCATCATGTTGTGAATATAAATCATGAGACATTTTGCCGATATCTCGCGACAGTTCACGGAAACCTTTCCAATATAAGTTGAATTTTAATATAATAGTTAGATATTAGATATAACTTGGTAGAAAAACTGTGTTTTGACATTTTACTGGTGCAAAGATGAGTAGTAGTGATATTTATTTTATACAACATTTGCAGCGGCTTTTTATCACTTAATTAGAAGCACCACACATTGAAATTACATCATGTTATAGGGACTACTGAACACATTTAGTTGATTTAAAAATGAAAAGTATTTAAAATTTAAATGAAAATAAAGCTATGTAAACATTTGCATTTTTATAACACTATAAGTGTGTCCCATCAGGTAATGAAAAGTTCTAAAAAGAAAAAAGGCACAAATACAATAGCTTTGTATGAGGAACAAAATTTGAAATAATCATTCCTTCTTCTGATGCTCTGAAATCTTATCAACATCACAGTTCAGATTCAGAAATGGTGTTGCTGTGCCGCAGCCGGTGTGGACATCAATGATGCTAAATGTCATTTGTTCTTTAGTGTCATGAATTAACTTAGTGTGCCAATAATAAAGAATCAGACTTAAGAGCTGAGGGAGGGCACAATTTTTATGAAATAATTTATTTCAATTCACGACTGTTCTTTGCACAAAATTTGAGATATCACATAAGTCAAATGTACTTTTATTATGCCTTATATATCACACATGCACAGTGGGTATAGAAAAGATTCACTCCCCTTTAAAATAATCACATTTTGTTGCTTTGCAGCCTGAAATGAAGACAGACACAGTTTCAGCTGTATTTACTCAGTGCAACTTATGACATCCAAGTAAAAGATATAAGACCAACATATCAAAATAAAATAAACAAAAAACTCAGTGAGTTGGAAAAGGGATCAGTATTGACAGTATGTTGTTGAACCACCTCTTGCTTTAATTACAGCATTTAGTCTGTTGGGATTTGTCTTTACTAACTTTGCACATGTAGATTTTTCCAATAATTGCCCACAATTCTTTGCAGAAGTCAAGTCATTCCACAGATTTTTCCTGGGGTATAAGTCTGGGTTCTGACTAGGCCACGCAAAGACATTCTGTGTGGTCAATTTTGATGTGCGCGTTTGGTCATTGTCAGTTTGGAAGGAAAACATTCTTCCCATAGACAATTTTCTGGCAGAAGGCAGCAGGAATTTTATATTTTGCCTCATCCATTTTTCCAAGTGTTCGAATCCCTGCTGCAGAGAAACACCCCATAACAGTACATTACCACCTCCATGCTTTACTGTAGGAATGGTGTTATGTGGATCATGAGCTGTATTGGATTTCCGCCAGACATATCAATTGGTGTTTAGGCCATATAATTAAATTTTAGACTCATCTGCCTCAGAATCTTTAAGGTGCGTTTTGACAAAGCTCAGTCATGTATGCATGTGGCCTTTCTCGAGGAGTGGCTTTTTTTCTGGCAACCCTCCCATACAAGCCACATTTGTAGAGAATTTGTGATATTCTGGTCACATGCACACAATGACCACTCTTTGTCATAGATTCCTGCAACTGCTTCAGAGTTGCTGCACGCCTCCTGGTTCTGGCCAGTTTCCTTCTGGCTCTTTCATCCCCTTTGGAACAACGTCCTGATCCAAGTAGGGTCTGTATTGTACCAAATACCTTCCACTTCTTAATAATAGACTTCACTATGCTTCATTATTTTTAATTTTTTTTGTATTCATCTCCTGACAACTTTAGCATTAACTTTTGTTGATTGTTTGTTTAAATTGCACTACCATGGACTTAAATGTTCCAGGAAAGCTATTTTCATGAAGATCTATTCAAAATGACCACAGCTGATATCAGTTGAAAGTCAAATGGCTTTGTGAGCCATTCAGAAGGTGATTAGCTACACTTGTTTGATTTTACAAGTCTATAAACTAAGTTATAACTATATTACTATATATAAACTAAGTTATATATATATATATATATATATATATATATATATATATATATATATATATATATATATATATATATATATATATATATATATATATATATATATATATATATATATATAATTATTAGGGTATTATTATTTTTTGGAGCTTCACAGAGTTTTCAGTCTCTGGACAAACAATTGTTTTAACGAATGTCAGGCATTCCCTCTGTATTAGATGTTCAGCATGACTGACTAGCATTGGGGCTTATGTGAGAGAGCTGGCTCGACTCACGCAGCCACAGGGATTTGGCAGCCATTCTGAATGATGGACAGAAGATGATTTATGAGTACACCACATGCAGTCGAGGTGCAGCTCCACAACCCCCCTCCATTTTTATGTGGATTGTTGGGGCATCAGCAATCCCAGAATCCTTCCCTCCCTCCCACTAGCTTTCTGATTGGTAACAGGTGGCTGAGATGGATGTTCAGGCAGGAGGGAGAGAGGAATGAGGCGTTTCTCAATGTCAAGGATACTTCCTTGGTAGGACTGATCTTTCCAAGTCACTTCCTTCAGAGGCTAGGTGAGAGTCCTCTTTAACATACGGAGAACACGTAAATGGAACAGGCTAGCAAGTGCATGTAATTGCGTCATTACGTCAGTGAAAAGGTCCGTTTGAATAATGCTGTGAATGGTATCATTAATTACTTTGGATAACTTAACTTATAAAATAAATGCCGTTGATGCAACAAATTGTTAAATGACAGGTCCGGTTCAGTTAACCATTTGTATTTGTATAATTTACAATATTGTACTGGCATTTAAACGTCAAACTTTACTTTTATTTATTACAGTTATAACAAATGTTTGGTAAAGTAAATAAAAACCGTTAAAGCTCCGACTATGTTAATGTTCAACATTTTTTAATTTTTGAGCTAACGTTAGATTGCAAAGCTGCGCGCATAGGATTGTGGGTGATTTGAGAGCACGAAGAGCGTGAAGGATACACATGTGCATCCTTTCCTGTGTATGGGATATTCTTCGAACGAAGGACTCAGTCCTTGGTTGAAATTCAGAGGATCCTCGACATTGGAACAGTCCTTCGACGGATGTTGATGACGTAGCATCCTCAAAATACTGGCTTCCTTCCTTGACATTGAGAAACACCTATGGTTGCCTCACAAGCAAATTAATAACACAGTTATAATGAATCCACAAGTGAATGAATCCAAGTTCTGAATGAATCATCATCATCCCATCATTATCACTCACAGGTAATGACTGAAATTACATGGCGTTGGACACACCTTTATGTTTGGGCACCATTTTAATTTATCTGTCAATGTAAGGTCCACCTCTTTTCTGTTGAGTGGCACACCGTTTCGGCTAGCCATCCATACAAACAAAGGGAAGTGGAAGCAGTGTTAATTTTGACACGAAATTTTAATTTAGTTTTAGTCTTAGTCTTTTGACTATAATTGTTTTTAGTTTTAGTCAAGTTTTAGTCATCTGATTTGTTTTAATTTTAGTCTTATTTTAGTCGACTAAAATTGCTTGGTATTTTAGTCGACTAAAATTGCTTGGTATTTTAGTCGACTAAAATTGCTTGGTATTTTAGTCGACTAAAATAAGACTAAAATCAATAACAGATTTACTAGACAATTTTTTACAACTGGTATAGGAAACAAACTTAACCAAAATATATAAAACACAAATTCAACTTTATTTCAACACAACTGTGTCTTTATTTCGATTCAAAAGCTTTTATGCAGCAACAAACACTGTCATGATAATGTAAACAATAACTAGCTGCCAATTGACCATCAATAAAAGAAAAATAAAGTTAGGTCCAGGACCTTAAAGTTTACAGCTGAGCTGAACAATAAGTGCATACATTTAAAGTAAATATTTAATAAGTTGGCAGCTAGGTGGATAAAAAAAGTAACAAGATTTTATAAGGTATTCATTTGTCTAGCAATATTGTATGTTTTAAATACTACAATATTGCTAGATTTGTATGTATAATGATAGTATGTGAACATTCATGTTTCACATGACTAATATAGAAATATTTGTGATATTGTCAACAAGTAGAACATTATAAAATATACTAAACATTAGTATTAATCAAATGTATTTATCATGATATTACGTATTAGTATTGTGCTCGCATCTAATTTGAAGAAGGGGCTATTTTACAGTACTTTTCAGTTCGTAATATTTAATGGTACAACATCTACGCACTGCACTATTCCAATTTTGCTTAGCTCAATAAACAAAAGAACATCGTTGTGAAATTACATTTGAGAAAATGTCCGGGTGGCTCGTCTGTAAATGTCTTTTCAAATTGGTTGTGTTCTTGCCACGAATGAGCGGTCTGCGTGCTTTACACTTTGTTTTGTTTTGTTCGTCGTCAAACGTGAAGTGAGCTGTGGACATTTTGTCGCTCTTTTAGACAGTAGGGACTTTAAGCAACAGCTGCGAATGGAACGGCTACAGCGACCGGAAGTTTGCCGTCACACCGCTGTAGCCAAGAACGTAAAAGTCACTAAGCAACGGTAAAACAGAACAGCGCAACGCAGCATTAATTCATTTGAGATCCAAAAAAATATATAATTTAAAAAAGCAAGAGAAGGATTGCTTTTGGCGTTAAATGACAATCTTTTGTCAGAAGAGGAGTTTTTAATATTGTATGATGTAAATAAGTCTAAAAACATAACATTTATTTACCTAACCTCTCACGTTGTAGCGACTCTGGCAAATCAGCTGTTCTCCCGTAGTAGACCGTTAAATTAGAACGTCACAAAGTAGCAGTTAAATTCAATACAACGCCAGAATGGCGTTGCCGTTCCACCAGAGGCTGTTGCTTAAAGTCCCTATCACCTCTTCGAATGCCGACTTCCCGGGAGCTCATTTAAAAACTGAACCTTCGCTTCACGTCACAATAAGTCAGGCTCTGATTGGTTCTCTTCTCTCATGCAGTCTGTTCTGTTTTGCCGGTTCTTTTGCTCATTCCTCGCATCTCTCCCGTCTGCTGATTTGATTTTCGTCACAGTCTATTTTCGTCTCGTCCTTTATTCGTTGACGATAATGTCAATCAATTTAGTCATAGTTTTAGTCTCCATCAGTGCCTTCTATTTTAGTTTTCGTTTCGTTTTCGTCAGCAAAAATATATTCGTGACGAAAATAATGACGAAAATATTTAGTCAACGAAATTAACACTGAGTGGAAGTCCTCCAAAGATTTCAAAGTTTGTAAAATAAATGGAAAAATCCTATTCATATGCCATGACAACCCTTATGAAAAAGAGATACACTGTACACTGGTACACTGCGTACTTTTGCACAACTTATTTACAATAAAATTATAGTTGAAATATATATTGTGTTTTTACCTTCCTATTATGGACTAAGTACATTTTTGTATGTGTGTAAATATATATTTTTTTACATTGATAAAAGTGTACTGCCAAAAGTAATGACTCTGTAACGAAAAGTCAGAGGCATTCAGATCCATGTGCAGAACTTTATTAAGAGAATGGTCAGACAGGCAGAAATCAGAAACGGCATCAGGTATGTCAGGGATAACCAGAATCATAATTGATAACAAGCAGAGGTCAGGTCAGGCAGCAGTGAGAATCAGAGTCAGTTTAAACAATCCAAGATCAGAAACGGGATGGACAAACACAGGGAAAACGCTCAGGGCTAAACAAGACTTTGCAAAGTGTCTGTGTGTGAGTACTGCTTATATGTGTGTGTGTAAATGAGGTGCAGGTGTGGCAAGGAGATTAGCTGATGAATGAGGTGCAGGTGTGGCAAGGTAGTAGTGATGCAGTGACTCATGGAAGATGTAGTTCGGGGTGTGGTGCAACAGGATGAGAGGTGCTAGTGTCCAAATGATATGGTGACATCTGGTGGTTGATCGGTGGAATGGTCCTGGGTGGAGTGCCCTCTACTGAAGTTCATGGGCACTCCAGCTAATGATCGTGAAAGACAATCAATTGTGTAAACATACAGTTTATTGTAATATAATATAACTGTATGTCATGTATTTAAATGCATTTGTAATCACACATTTGCAATGATGAAATTGATGCAATTTAGTACATTTAAAATATATTAACTTTAAATATAATATTAGATAATACAGTCAAAATTGTAATTAAGTACTTTGCATGTTAGTCAACACACCAAAAAAAAAAAAAACCTTCTTTAAAGCATGATAAAAGTATTAAAACATAATTATTCGAAATGTACTTTTAATTTTTATTTTGACATTATTACGACGAGCACTTTTTAAAACTGTACTTGTGTACTGTACTGTGTTCCAAAACATAGTCATGAAAGTGTACTCTTTTTAAGTACACCTAAATTTTATAAATGTATACTTTTAAAATTAAGTACAAATCACACTGAATACAACTAAGTGCACTTCTTTTTCAAAAGGCAAAGATTTAACATCCATCAGTTCCACTAATTCTCACTAATTGGTGTGTTTTTTCTCCTTAATCTTAATGTTATATTGTGTCATTTTCAATAAAAAAGAAAAGAAAAGAAAACACCCTTATGCAGCCCAGTACATGACATGCATCTTTTTTTTTTAATGAGGCCACTGTAATTTGCTGCCACTGTAAATATATTTTCATTCACATGTCATGTATTGGGCTCCATAGACCCCACTAGAATAGGCTAATGGCCAACTTTATTCTTGTACAAAGAGGTTCTGTCTTGAGCACTTGGCCTACCTAAAGTACTGAATGAAAAGGGTTTCTGTTGCTACTGTGTATTTGACAAATATCGCATCTAATTCACTTCAGGGATAAAGTATGCAAACACCACACAAATGACAAGTAGAAGAAAGTGTCCGACTTGGCTTTGACTGGAACAATCTCCTCCCTGATTGGTTAAAACCATCTTAATTCAGACACACCTCCTAGCTTGTCCAAACTGGTCGAGAAAGTTGTTCAGATTACCAGTGGGATCTGGTTTAAACCCGATCAGCCATTTTGCTCAACCAGACTAGACCATCACCTGTACTGTATGTTCCAAAAGGAACTTGATCTGAATTCATTAAATTTATTTTTTTTCTATGAGTGTTTCACTAATTTGATGCAATCTTTTAAAGTAGTGGGTGTTTTTCTGTGTCATGTTTTGTGCCTGGTTGCTCTCATAATTGCTCTCTATGTGTTGATACAGCTGTAGACCCTCTGAAAAATTATGCTTCTTTCTTGGCCATTTCCAGCAGGCTGCCGCCTATAGTTATAGCTATAGTTAAATATTATTAAGCACCATAACTGCTTCAACATTGATAATAATAACAAATGTTTCTTTAATCACCAAATCAGCATATTAGAAGTATTTTTTAAGGATACCTTGACTCTGAAAATTCAGTTTTGCCTTCAGTGGAAAAAACTACATTTTAAATTTAGTTTAAAAGCTTTAGCTTTAAAAGTAAATTGTAATTTGATAATTTATTTAATTGGAATCACTTTTTAAATTGTATATTTGAAAAACAACAACAACAACGATGTCATCATCTGTTAATGTGGATGCTTATAGTGTTCTTGTTGTCTTTATCATTTTAGTGATCAATCTTGGTATGAACAGGTTTTAAATAAACTCTTATGTAGATGTATGATTTAAAACTGAACAGATTCTTCCCAAAAATATGCCAATCTTGATTATGCATGGCCTCTTTCTCTCTGGAGTATTGTTTACATTGCACAGTCACTTATTTATCAGCCCATTCTTGAGTATTTTCACATTCAGTCATCACATAAAATGCTAAAGGGAATAGAGTCCATTTCAGTTTCTTGATAACCTGTTGCAGAATAGAGAAATGATTACTATGAGAAGGGTGTAGCAGAGCGCTGGGAAATCTGAGGTTAATTTAACGCTCCCTCAGCCACTTTCTGAACCTTGAAAGCTTGTTTGCTCTGGCATTCGTTAGTGCTGTTTGTGTTCATAATCATCTTTTTTTTCTGTGAAGCCCATCTCCAGCGATAAAGAAATGCTGCCTCCAAACAATGTATATGCACATAGTCGATAACAAAAGATGCTAAATAATTTATTTTGCTGTTTTATTAATTATAATAAATGTCATCCATTTATGACTATATACTTCAAATGATATTCCAGATAATGCGTTTGATCGTTACCAAATAATTAAGTTATTTCTTTATATTAAAAAGGTCTATTGTTATAAACAGTACATGTTAAATGGCATATTCATATTCACATTCACCGTATTTGTCAGGATCCTGCCCTGACAGTCCTGTCCATGTTGTCGCTGTTCCATGTTTCTTTGTTTGTTTTGTGTCTAAGCACATGGTTCTGTCTTTGGTCGTGTGTGCCACGTGCTCCTCTTGTCCCACCTCCTTGTTACCCCTGGTCACGCCCCCTTGTTTTGTCTGCTTGATTGTTTTCACCTGATCCTCATGTATACTGCTCTATATATCGGGTTCTCTTTCCTTGTGTCTCTGCTGGTTCGTTTTTGGTTTTTACTTGTCTCTTGGCCCAGAATTTATCCCTCTGAGCCTGATCATTATTTTTGATCTCTTCTAGTTATTTCCTTTTTGGTATTTAGTTTTGTCTAGTTTAAAAGAAAGGAAATAAATATTTTTGTGTTTTCTAATCTAGTTTTGTTTCTCATTCGATTTAGATTTTCATATATTCTTGTTTAAGTGATTCCAGTTTGGGATTTTGTTTTTATGTTCATACTCTTGGATCATATCTTTGGATCCCTTTTGGTTTTCTCTTACTTTGTTCTAACTTTGTTTTCAAATGTCAGTGTCATTTTGAGTCTAGTCTTGTTTGTGTATTGTCCTGTCTTGCCCCCACTCAGTTACACTGCAAATTCCCCCAGCTGTTCCAGTCTACGTTTTGTTAATAAAATACCCTTGTCTGCTCATTCTGCATTTGGGTCCCATTTCTTGCAGATCCCTGACAGAATGAACCAGCCAATTCGGGACCCAGCAATGAGCATTCTTATTGTTCCTCCCAGTACCGCTAAGGGGAGACTGGCACTCCAACAGGCAGTGGCATCACTCTGCCAGCAGGGCCGGGAGGTTGTTTCATTTGCCCAGTTTTTGTGGACCATGGCAAGGGGCTTGGAGTATCCGGACTCCACTCTAAAGGAGGCCTTTAATCTCTGCTTGGATGATCCCCTACCGCAATGGGAGATGGAGCAACTAAGAGGCATAGATTATTGGACATTTTTCTAAATATTTGCACCATCGCAAGGACTGGCAGATTCTTACACCCCCAGAGTCAGCCTGCAGGGACCATGCCACCTTCCCTCCCACACCGAGTCAAATTCAAGACCTTATTCCGTCTCCTACATTGAAGCGTAGACTGAGGAGGAAGAGAGCTGCCCAGAACGCCGCCATCAGTAGCAGAGCCGGTCGTGCCCACGCCAGTCAGTATAGAGCCGGTCGTGCCCACGCCAGTCAGTCAGTCCAGAGTTGATTCAAAGTGTTGAAGTCATCCCAGAAGCTGCCAGTCATGCACATTTGAGCCCTCATAGATGTAAGAAGAGGACGGCACCCATTGTGCAGCCAAGTGCTCTCCTTTCAAAGGTCCCAAGCACACTGTGCCAAGAGGGCCTGAGTCCAGAGTTTGCCAGTCCATTGACCCGGGAGGGTCCTAGTCAGATGCCCCAGAGTCCAATGGTTCCAAGGGACCTGATTCTGATGGTTCCTCCAGTGGTCGAGGAGGACCAGTGTCAGGAGAGCTCTAACACATTGGTCCAGGAGGACCAGACTCAGTTGGTCCTGTCCAGAGGTATACAGTCTGGAACCAATCCCCAAGTCTGTCCAGTCTTCTCCAGTCATTCCAGAGCCAGATTGCAAAGACCAACCTGCTCTCTTACCCTTGCCGAGTCAAGTCCCAGATCACCTTCTGACTCCAAGTAAGCATAGGGCAAGAAGGAAGAGTACAGCCCAGAATTCTGCATCTGTCTCAGAGTCAGTCAAGTCTGCTCCAGTTATTCCAGAGCTAATCCAGCCTGCCACAGGCATTCCAGAGCCAATCAAGTCAGATCCTGCTGTTTCAAAGCTAGTAGAGATGGTCCCCAGATTTTCATCTAATCTTTTTTAAGTGATTCCAGTTTGGGATTTTGTTTTTATGCTCATACTCTTGGATCATATCTTTGGATAGCTTTTGGTTTTCTTTTACTTTGTTCTAACTTTGTTTTCAAATGTCCATGTCATTTTGAGTCTAGTCTTGTTTTTTGTGTATTGTCCTGTCTTGCCGTCACTCAGATTTCCTGGCCACTGAACCCCACTGCCTGGAAGCGGCTCACCTCTCTGATGTGTCAAGTCTCTGGTCTTGTGAGTCTCTACCTGGTGACTAGACTGGTGACATTTGAGTTTTGCTTGAAGCTACGGGTTTCCTGTGTCTACCTGGCCCTTCCTCTGGAGCTGCCTACTCCGTGCTTGGGCCCGTGGTCATCTTGGACGGTCTCAGTGGTCATCCCTCCTTCCCGTATTGTTGTCTGCCCTGCCCATCTGTTTGAACCGTTACACTGCAAATTCCCCCAGCCGTTCCAGTATACGTTTTGTTAATAAAATACCCTTGTCTGCTCATTTTGCATTTGGGTCCCATTTCTTGCAGATCCCTGACAGTATTGTTCATACATATGATCATTTTAGGCAATATGAGTTGTTTCAAGAGTTTACACAACAGCTGTTCATTACTATTTTTCAATCTCTGTTTAATCCCAGCAATATTCTATGCCCTGCTTTAGTCACGGTGTGCTTCAGTAATGCTCGGGGCTGTGTTCAGGTTGGCCTTAGGGCAAGTGCGATGCATTGAACATAATAAATAACAGGTGTATGGGCTGAGTGGGGGGTGGGGGGGCTTCCAGCTGTCCCAGCAGTCTCAGGTCATGTCCTCCCCATCTGCCGCTTCAGCTCCCCATGTTTCCCAACACCTGAAGTGCGTCTGTTAGGTGGTGCCCTCGTCTTTCAGCCAGGGGTCAGAAACCTTCTTCAATAATGCTGCCAAACCACAAGAGGGAGGCCAGAATATTTTCCAGATGGGATTTTGACAGAATTTTGAAACGAATGATTTCAAAGATATAAAACATGAAATTCTGTCATGACAGCTCTCAGAATAGTTCAGCATGGTAATGGATTTGTCAGTGTTAGGGTTTATTTTGTCTTGGTGGAATAGATCTGCTATGCTACTGCTCCTGTTTTTGCCGCTGCTGCAGAGCAAGTATAGAGACTTGCAACTGGCAGTAAATGCACAGACATGCTGCTGCTGCACAAACAGCACACAGGAAATTACCTGTAGCAGATCTACACAGAAGGAGCTATTATTTATTTATTTATAAATTAATATCACCATAAACAAAAGCTAAATGGTCTATAATATGTACAGTAAGTAAAAGTATTGCTTAAGGAAAAAAATGTTGATAGTCAATATTCAATTTAGTTTACTTGCTATAAATAAAGACAACTTTGAAAGGTCTTAATGTTTATTGTGATGTCATTTTAAAAACTATGCCTCATATTTCTTGTTATGTTCAACACACACACACACACACACACCACTGATCTATAATATAGATCAGTGACACACACACAGATTGGGTTTCCATGCTTTATGGGGATATTCCATAGACGTAATTGTTTTTATATTGTACAAACTGTATTTTCTATACCCTAACTCTAAGCTAACCAAACCCTCACAGAAAAAAATCAGCTGCTGCTGCAAAAAAGAGCATTCTGTATGATTTATAAGCTTATTTCTTTATTGGGACCAAAACTGTCCCAATAAGGACAAGAATTTTGGATATTGCCATAACGTAGGGTATAACTGAACCACAAAATAATCAAATAAATCAAATAATAAAATCCTCAATAATTTCTTCAGTCAGTAAAAGCTAGCCAATATGCAATTTGCACATCAACAGTTTGGTGTCAATGGAAATTGATTATTTAAATAAAATAGTTTCTTTTTTTCCCCTATGGGGTGTGTTATTTGCTTTTAGACACACTGAAGAAAAAAAAAACACAAACACAAAAAACCTTTTGATTAGACCAATAGAAAATGCATTTTTAAATAAATGACATGATTGTTTAACTTTTTTTCAGTGTAGCAGCAATCTAGTAAAGAAATTGTACATGCTAGTCTAAAGGTTATCAATAGAAACAATAGATCCTGAAGGAGTTTTGTTTATGACCAGCTGTTAAAATCCATTGTTGTTAGCTACAACAACAGTCAGACTCGAGTAAATGAATGAATCTTTAAACGGTTTAATCTGCAACCTTCTCCTAGTCTCAAAACTTTAATTCATATTATGACTGTTGTTTGACTGAAATCGATCCAAAGAAGAATAATTTCAGACCTGACCAGAAAGCAACCCCTAGCAATGCAATTATCTTCTATGGGCATTTGTTACTCATCCATAGGCTCTCAAACAGAGTAATTGCATTGCCTGGTCACTCTGGCCAAGTATTTATAACAATGCAACAACTGCTTAGGGAGCTTTTATAGTGTGGGGCCAGGCTATGATTGATGGGATATCAAAGTGACCCCACCAATAGCATTTTGCAATAAATGCAGTTTTCATATCACCAGACCACAACACACTCACCTGCAGAGCTGGGTCACATAAACACAGGATTCTCCAAGCAGACACAGACTTTAGATAGGAAGTAACAACTGTTTTAGCACTTCTGAGTGCCATGCATACTTAGGCCTTCTTGCATAAAAAAAAGTGCCCTATAACAATTGCACTGCTTGCTCACTAATTTTGAATGAATATATGCATTATAATGTAATACACAGCTGAATGACTATGTGGTTTGCATTTATCTCCAAAGTTTATAAACCTGTTGCAGAATTTATACAAATGCCAGAGATAATATATTTTATTTGGAACTACCTTTTCTGAACTTACATAAAATATTTACAATAAGTAAATAAATGAATACAAATAAAAATGTATACCGGTCATCCTGTTTACAAATGTTTACATCCTCTTTGCCTTGTTGAGCATCTATGAATGTTTGCACTCTTTGTATATACAAAGTCTGTTAAAATACAGGTCAATGTACCATGTTAACATGACAGAATTTTGCATGTGCTGTGCATTTCACAGGTGTTTTACCCATATTTTGGAGTACACATTGCCTTGTGTTATAGAATATACTTAATGTGTTGTTATGTGTCATGATGAATAAAATGAACTGTCTCTCAGTGGTGTCATATCACATAAAAATGTCTGTTTTGATAACATGATCATGTTGATCTACAGGACCAGCTTGATCAAAGTTTTCAATTATTCACCAGCTCTCGCGGAGGTCATGAGACCATTTCAATTTTCCATCTTTTCCATATTCAGGTACACAAGTCAAGTCTCCTCTTCTCCCCTTTCTCTCCTTCATTCCCTTTCTATTTTTCTATGTTTTAAAAAGAACTCCTTGCACATTTTGTAGTTGGATGCCCTCAATTAGATTATGAAGAAGAAGAAGAAATACAGAATGATTAATGCATATCAAATGAATCCTGAGCATAGCTGCATATAAGATATTAAAGTGTGTCTGTGCATGATAAATAACCGATTCATTGGATTTGAGTCTTGTCTGGGATCTGCAGGTAACAGTGGCAGATGTGCAGTGATACAGGACATGCAGATGGGATACTGGGTTTGGGAATGCCTGCTATCAGAGAGACTCATGCTTTCAGACTCATTGCTCATTTCCAGCATATAAAACCCAGACTGCTTTAATCAATCAATCAATCACCTTTATTTATATAGTGCTTTAAACAAAATACATTGCGCCAAAGCACTGAACAACATTCATTTGGAAAACAGTGTCTCAATAATGCAAAATGATAGTTAAAGGCAGTTCATCATTGAATTCATTGATGTCATCTCTGTTCAGTTGAAATAGTGTCTGTTTTAATTTGCAATCAAGTCAACGATATCGCTGTAGATGAAGTGACCCCAACTAAGCAAGCCAGAGGCGACAGCGGCAAGGAACCGAAACTCCATCGGTGACAGAATGGAGAAAAAAACCTTGGGAGAAACCAGGCTCAGTTGGGGGCCAGTTCTCCTCTGACCAGACGAAACCAGTAGTTCAATTCCAGGCTGCAGCAAAGTCAGATTGTGCAGAAGAATCATCTGTTTCCTGTGGTCTTGTCCTGGTGCTCCTCTGAGACAAGGTCTTTACAGGGGATCTGTATCTGAGGCTCTAGTTGTCCTGGTCTCCGCTGTCTTTCAGGGCACTAGAGGTCCTTTCTAGGTGCTGATCCACCATCTGGTCTGGATACGTACTGGATCCGGGTGACTGCAGTGACCCTCTGATCTGGACACAGACTGGATCTGGTGGCCACGGTGACCTCGGAACAAGAGAGAAACAGACAAATATTAGCGTAGATGCCATTCTTCTAATGATGTAGCAAGTACATAGGGTGTTATGTGAAGTGTTCCGGTTCCAGTTTACCTAATTAATGCAGCCTAAAAATCCTTTAACGGATTTGGATATTAAAAGCATATTAGTATGTTATGTGTATGCCAGGTTAAAGAGATGGGTCTTTAATCTAGATTTAAACTGCAAGAGTGTGTCTGCCTCCCGAACAATGTTAGGTAGGTTATTCCAGAGTTTAGGCGCCAAATAGGAAAAGGATCTGCCGCCCGCAGTTGATTTTGATATTCTAGGTATTATCAAATTGCCTGAGTTTTGAGAACGTAGCGGACGTAGAGGAGTATAATGTAAAAGGAGCTCATTCAAATACTGAGGTGCTAAACCATTCAGGGCTTTATAAGTAATAAGCAATATTTTAAAATCTATACGATGTTTGATAGGGAGCCAGTGCAGTGTGGACAGGACCGGGCTAATATGGTCATACTTCCTGGTTCTAGTAAGAACTCTTGCTGCTGCCTTTTGGACTGTAGTTTGTTTACCAAGCGTGCAGAACAACCACCCAATAAAGCATTACAGTAGTCTAACCTTGAAGTCATAAATGCATGGATTAACATTTCTGCATTTGACATTGAGAGCATAGGCCGTAATTTAGATATATTTTTGAGATGGAAAAATGCAGTTTTACAAATGCTAGAAACGTGGCTTTCTAAGGTGGCTTTATGCAAATTAATTATGACTAAAAAGCCAGACCGAAATGAATAGATAAGGAAGCTGTTTTAATTACACATTTTTATTGTATTCATCCATAGAAAAAATGACTATAATGACTTGTCACAGGGATAAGTCTATTGTAGGGAAGGACAGAGTTTTTTTCTTCTTTGTTTATTTGTTTTGTGTTTGACCGTTTTTCTAGAAAGTGAAAATGTGATTTTGACATTTTTAGAATCTTTCATAAGCTTTGCTGCCGAGATTGTCTAGGTTACAGCTTATTGTGCACAGAGGAATACTACAATGAGACAAAACACAATACAATAAAGTAGATTTGAAGTGTGAACAAAATACACAACAGCACATGACATAGCCTACATATAGCTTAATGTGTACATTTATGATGAAAAGGGGAATGTAGTATGCCATGAAGTTATGGGTATGGACAGGTAATTGAATAAATATTTAGTTTTATTTACATAATGAATAGAAACTATGTTCACAATGAAAATATTACACCATGGAGAGACCCGCGAAAGGACATTGTTTATGATGAGGCACATGGCCTGAGGGCAAAAACACTGCGCTTGTTCCTGGATGTTCTCTGACAATTTGGTGTAGAACATCTTCATACGCTTTTCATCTAAACATTTTTAAAAAGAGGGGAAAACAGAAATATCATGTCTTCTCAATTTAATTCTACTAACTAGACCGACAGAAGTGCACTTCTACTAGCTTACTGTTCTTACTGATTGCCATTTTATCGCTGCTACTTGTGTAATCATGCAGATTCATCGGTCTGACACTGCCCTCTGCTGCTTACTGTTGGTATTTTTTAGTTTTATTTCTTATCCGATTTAAAGCTAATAGACATCAGTATCTCAGATGAAGAAATCTGTTCACATTAACAGTCTAACCACCTTATAGTTACATGTAAGTTGAACACATAAAAGCAGCAATGAACATCACAAGTCAGTTGAGCAGCCCATTTAATTTAACCACAGTAAAGCACGTATATATATATATATATATATATATATATATATATATATATATATATATATATATATATATATATATATATATATATATATATATATATATATATATATACACACGCACACACACACAATTTTGTTAGCTGTGTATCGTGAGAGCCAAAAGAGCAGATTTTGTTTTTTACTTTTTGCTTTAATCTTTATGCTTTTGAATTATTCTCACTGTACTTTGATGTCTACATTCTGCAAAGCGCCGATGCACCTCGAACAAGCCTAAAGGTGCTGTATTTAAGAAACATGTTAACTTGACATGCTTGTTTATCTGAAAAACACTGCTACAGTCAGTTATTCTCATAGACATATAAATAGCTAGACGCCTCATTGGCCGCTCGACCGCACGTCAACGTCGCCGCCATATTGGAGCGGGCAACTCTCATAACTCTCACATCAGGACAGAAGAAAACATACCTGACTCATCGACAGATTGGACACCTACAAACCATCACACGATAATAAAAACAGATCTCGGGGTGTTATCTTTCACAGGTAAGACTCAGCTGTTCTTCCTCGATGTTTTTTGGTCATTTTTAACATTATGTTGGCAGCTTAATTAACCACCACTGTCAGACGATTAATAATATCGCTAGCGTAGTTAGCAGAGAAAGCGGAGACGTCAGAATTCAAAGTTTAAATGAATTCTTATTACGTTTTAACTTATATTGCCGTTTATATAATAAACGAAATGGTGTTATGAGCACAATATACAGAGTGAGCCCTTTGACTGTCTAGATTAATGATGGAGCTAAAGCTTCTCTCTTTAATTTCACTACCGTTACTTATTTACAAAGATTAAGTGGTTACACTTTAGAATAATGGTCCTTTAGTTAATGTTAGTTAATTCATTAATGAACATGAAAAAACAATGAACAATACATTTATAAGATTAGATTAGATTCAACTTTATTGTCACTGCACTTGTAGGTACAAAGCAACGAAATGCAGTTAGCATCTAACCAGAAGTGCAATAAGCAGTAAGTACAGAATAAAGGTCTATAATATGTACAATAACTATACAGGTAAGTATTATGGACATAATTTACAGATATTAAATACTATAAGCACGATATACAGACAGGTGTACTATGAACATACTATACAGATGGGCTATGTAAAAGTGTATGTACACTATAGGCAGAACTATGAACATAATTTACAGTATTGCAATGGAGAGTAAAGTGCATAGAAAATATTACAATGTGCAAATGGATTATACAGTGTTCCTGGATGAACAGACAGTAGTGCAAGTAATAACAAGTTACTGTTTTTTGCTTGTTGTGAATAAATAAATAAATCAGAGTGTTGAAGACGGGGAGGAGTCTATGTGTGGTGTGGGGGGTGTTGAGGGGTGTCAGAGGGCAGAGTTTAGCAAGGAGACAGCTTTAGGGAAAAAGCTGTTCCTGAATCTTGTGGTCCTTGTCCAGAGGCTCCTGAAACGCCTCCCGGAGGGATGGAGGTTAAATATTACTGTATTTATTAATCTTTGTTCATGTTAGTTAATAAAAATGCAGTTTTTCATTGTTAGCACAACTTTTGATTTAAATAATGCATTAGTAAATGTTGAATTGAACATCAACTAAGATTAATGAATGCTGCAGAATGATTGTTCTTGCTTAGATCATGTTAACTAAAGTAGTTAACTAATATTAACTAATGGACCGTTATTCAAAAGTGTTACCGATTAAGTTCATCACTTGATTATAAGGATTTCATTGCTTTTCATAAAACTGTGAACTGATTCTATATATTCTTTTTTCCTTCTCTTTTAGCCATTTGCAAACAGGACAAGGACAGCCTTAAGGAAAGCTGAGGAAAGCTGTTCTCGGAGACAAGACTATACCTCCACAGACTAGTGTTGTGTTTGTACTAAACCCAGAGCAGCCCTGAATGAATCGACAGAATGACCAGCTCATATTCTAATACTATAGACTGCATTTAAAAAGCTTTGCACAGGCTGTTTAATGCTGATCATGTACTGCGTGTGTCTTTACACAAAAACTACATGATGTTAATAGCCTAGAAATGAAAAACACAGGAACTCATAGTGAGTCCAGCTGCAATAGCATGATAAATTCATTGTGATGTTGTTATAATTATTATTAATTTTGATTAATATCAAGTTTTTGAGGGGAGCATCTCATATTCTGGTCTGTGATAAACATAACTATACTTTGAGATTGTGTGGTACAAGGTAAACCTCACACCCAAACATTCATATGTGTTAACATACATGGAAAAATAAATCACTGTTTCAAAATGTGTGTGTTTTCTGCATGAGTGTGTGTAATGTGCATTATAGAACATATACATACACACACACACACACACACACACACACACACACACATATATATATATATATATATATATATATATATATATATATATATATATTATACATGCATATATTATACTTAAGGAGCTCATTAATTAAACACAATTTGGAACTCATGTCCACAATTTTTTTGTATTGTGTCTTAATTTGATTAATAATTATTAAACAAATAGTATTTTAAAATTACATTTCAATTTGTTTTATTTTACTCTTTAATTAACTATTAATTTATTCTACATTTTTGTCTATTCTGTATTATTCCACCCTTGATATTACATATTCTTCTTGCTATTGTTAACCTATTGTTGTTAAGTTATTTATTATGGTATCATTTATATTATACAAATAATTTTATACTATTATAAATCTAT
Organism: Carassius auratus; assembly: GCF_003368295.1. Classification (NCBI taxonomy): domain Eukaryota; kingdom Metazoa; phylum Chordata; class Actinopteri; order Cypriniformes; family Cyprinidae; genus Carassius; species Carassius auratus. The sequence goes on from NC_039274.1 coordinate 20,644,694, forward strand.
TATATCGAAAATGTTATTGTAGAGTTGTACTCGCTTTTCATATTATTCACTTTACTTTAAGTTGTACTACATGTACTTTTTAATATAACATCACTTTTCTACTGTGCACTGTATCAGTGCATATTTTCATCTTCACTGGAACCATAGCTTCATCAGTTACATGTGTTATTATTTGTTGTGGAGTTCATCTGTACGCTATAGTGTCACTTTTTGATTTGTATTTACTTGTTTTATTACATTTTCTCAACAATAGTAAATTATTAGTGTTTAAAGATGTATTACTTAGATTTTATCACAGAATTTCAAAGGGAATGAGCTGTGTTCTGATCTGAGCCACGAAAGAGAAAAAAAGAAAGAAAAATGTATGGATTGAACACAGAGAAAGCAATAAAACAACTACATTTCATTTAATGTATGTTCAAATTAAATTACATGCATATGTCACAGTTATACTAAATTAACATTAGAATTGTAAACCGAAAATAATCAAATAAATCAACAAGTGAGATAAATGTGAGCTTTCACAATTCCTTACGAAAATTAATAATTTTCCAAACCTAACTAAATAACTGGAGGCAAAGTTTTTAACAGCACATATATCACAAACCTGAAATCGGTTGATAAATGTGAACGTTATCGTGTTTTTATTCAGAAAAAACCGCAGCTCCCCGTTTACTTCCATGTATTTTAAAGGCAGTCTTGCCCTCACTAACATGGCGGACGCGTTGACGTATCGCAGCAACGGCTCAGAGCGGCCAATGAGGCGTCTAGTTATTTATATGTCTATGGTTATTCTCCTTTGAAAATGTGTGTTCCGGGCCGGAATGTCGGTCTCTGTTATGGTCGCGTCATATGACCCTAGACAGTAAAAGAAATGGACACAGCGACCCCATTGGAACTCAATTGAGACAAATGAAGCCCGGTTTTAGCGTTTTTTAGCACTTCCGTTTCTGACGCGCAGACTCAAACGAGGCTTGACGACATCAGCAACCTGTCTGCCAGATGTAAATCTTCTAGTAGCTGTGCGTGCAAACTGCCATCGTTAATCTTGCAGAGACGGCGAGCTCGAGCGGGGAGTTCTTTGGCGTGAGTGAGCAGGAGTAAGTATTCTGATTAATTATTTTGTATAGTATTTTAAAATGTAACGCCAGTACGCCATATTAAGTTAATTGCCTGCGAGCTTCTCCTCCTGTCTGTACGGTAATGCGACAGAGAGCCGAGTGGTTATGACGCAATCGTTAGCCTATTTTTTACAAAAACTGTTTATACGGGGCCATAATGTAACATAGAAGGTAATGGAGCCCTTTATACATTGTCGTGTATCTTTAGAAATAAATAATGGACAAACAGAGTCTTTAAACGCCTCAAATGTAAAGTTATTCGCTCTCAAAGTGACGCCAAAATGAATGGGAGTCAATGGGAATGCTAACGCAAGTGAAGTTCTGCTAAAAGATGGCAGCCCCCACCCGACTTCAACTTCCGATCGAGTTCCTTGCCCCTTGCATATGACCCTTTTAAAACGCATTTCCGGCATGTAATTAATTCCGGCAGCTCCTATCTCTTTGAATGTGAACATAAAATTCTCCAAAACTGATCACCAAGCTTACGATTAATTTCATATTTAAAATCACATGAAATCACATATTTGTAACACTGATTCCAGGTATCCTTAGAGGATGGGCAATGAAATTAATTTTATTCCATTTCCTAAACCCAAACAAAACAGAACAGGATGTCCCTAAGCATTTAATCCAAATTCCAATGAGGTATGTCATGTACAGTATGTCATGCGCTCATAAAATTACAGTTTACTAAACGAAAAAGCTAACTTTTCTCAAATCATGTAGAGCATAGGTCAAACACACATAAATAAGGTTTACATTTCAGTGCCTCTTACTGATAGGTCAATTTCGAGATGTAAACTTGCAATTGCAAGCGGGGGAAAAAGTCAGAATTGTGAGATAAAACATTACTGTATAACCTTTTCTTATTTTTTATTCAGTAGCCTATCAGTAGCAGGAACAGGCTTCTATACACACATGATCTCTTAAAGATAATTTACCGTTAATTTATCAGAAAATAATGTATGTGTGAACTGGGCTATATTTATTTTATTGTTGTATTGTATTGTATTGTGTTACAACCCCTTGGCTCAAGGGGCAGCAACATGAATGGGGAGGCCAAACACATAATCAAATTTGAAACTTTTAATTTTTAATTAAGAAAAACAGACATAACTACATTTAAGATAAAGAAAAAAGAATTATACAAACACAAAAACATAAAGCCCTGGACTGGAGAGAGGGAAAAGTCAGCATGTCCACCCAGCAGCGAGACCAGCAGAGACCAAAGCCCAATTGTTCCTCTCGATGGGGAGAAAACCAGCATCCTATCAGCCGCATGGTTAATCAGCCAATTATCCACACCTGTGACACAGCAATTAACCTGGAGACCCAAAAAGTGTTAACCAGAGACACCTACTGGACAAAATAATAAAGTACACCAGTCCCTGGGAACATCACAATTGTATTGGGATCCGTTTTATTTTCATCCCGTGGTAACTAGGATTTACACAAGCTCCAGTCTGGATCCAGAACACCTGAGAAGAGATGATGCTGAACCTCAGAGGACCCTTGATGATGCTAAACCTGAATCAACAAACAGAACTAACAAAAATTGCTACAAGTGTGACTGCATCATATAATAATTATCATTTTCTGTAAAGTTGCTTTGTAACGATTTGTATTGTAAAAGCGCTATACAAATAAACTTGAACTGAATTGAATTCCATGCCCACCTTGGGACTCAACCATAAAGCCAGTGCTGGAGCGCTAAAAAGTTTCAGTGGGACCGCTATTTTGCCCTTAAACATATTCAATGAGGCTAGCACAAACCATGCAAGTTCCTCTTTGAGGAGCACTGTCTGTTTGACCCAATCCAACTCCATACCGAGAAAAGAAATTCTCTGGGGAGAGTTTTCTCTTTTATCAGTTGACCTGAAGGCCCAATGTTCGCACAACTGGTCTAGAGACTGTGTTAGAATAAGCCAATTGTTGAGACAGTTGAGGATGCGAACACCTAACTCTCTGAGGGGAACCTTCATGTAGACACGGGGCAGCCCAAAGGGCAGGACTCTTTACTGATATGCATGTCTCTCAAACGTGAACCACAGAAATGGACTGTGGCGCGGAACGATCGACACATGAAAGGTCGATCGTTGCAAACCAATCTCGTGGACAGATGCTCCCGAAGATGCGTTTCTGCAACCACATCTTGAACAGTAACCGCCAAAGGGCCCGGTTCAAGGATTGTTGACGCTCTCGAACCACCCGCTGCTGCCGACTGGTGAAGGAGAAGGATGAGTGAGGTCTGGTGCTGGGCCATCTGTGACTCTTCGTGCCGTCCTGGGAACCAGAGATAGAAAAAAACGCTTTCACATCGAGATTCTCCAGATTTTCAACCCGAGGGAGGGAGAGGTACCTTCACCAACCCCCAAAAGCAGATTCCTTCCTCTCTGGGCAGCCCCACCAGTCCTGACATCCAGGATGTCTACACCCAGTTCCATTCTCGAGCCCTACCTTCTCAGCAACCCGGAAAAGCATAGCTGACATCTCTGGATCTGATTCAGGCATTGCCACTGTCCCGGAGAACTGCAGCACAGTCGACTCTTCCTCAGAAGATGACTCATCCGTCGACCGTCGGTCACCGACGTGATGTCGAGAGTGACTGACTCAAAGGGAACAAGCAGTATGCAAAAAAAGCAGTGTGTCAAATAGGTGCTCTATTTATCATAGCTGTTTTCTGTTCTGTTACTTCCAAAGAGGTATTCGCTGGAAAGTCACATTAAATGAGCAATTACACTGAGACAATTTTACCCCATGGTGACATAATCTAGTCTTATCAACAACAACGAGGAGGGATTTTGTTTATTCAGTGAAAACTGAGTAATTCCTCACACAATTCTTGAAACAGGCATTAAAACTGGTGTTTTCATGAACTCATCCGTATGCAGTACAGTACAGTAAAATAAATAAAACTACAGCGATCTTACAAATGTTACAGGAAGACATTTCGATGCTAGTGATATACATCCTCCAAGGATGAACAAAAAGACAGATAGGAACATGAAGGTAACACTTTTGTTAAAATGACTTTATTTTCACAGTGTGTGATATTAAAGGGAAAATGTATTATTAATAGATATTTTAAATATCTTTAGAGAATTTAAAAAATCGGTTTGAGAAGAATTTTCAGTAATATAACACTTTTGACTCGTGCACGTCCACCCATCCCAGTTTTCATCACGACTGGTCACTTGAGCTGTGAATCTCTGCTGTCTCTGAGTCTGTGTCTGCTGTGGATAGGAGGCATATTACACTGGCCATCTCACAGCTGCTCTCCTGCCAACTAGTCTCCATGCCTGAAAATCATTTATTTTCCAATTACATCCAAAGCACTGTGAAATGATTCACTGTTATTGGGCTTTCTGAAAACTCTCTTGTGATGTCCTTAGTTGCAGCTGATCACAGTAAAAATCAACAGAACAACTGACAAGATACTATAGGATTTAATGCAAACCTGACACTAAAATGTGTTAAATGTGAGTCAAAATCATCACAATTAAAAGAACCAAAGACTTAAACTACTTCAGTCTGTGTGCATAGAATTTATTTAAGTTTAATTACTTTTCCACGACATTATAATTTATTGAGATGCTCCTACAGTATATTATGCAAATTATATTTTTTTTATGTCTTAAGAACTTTTTTCTATTCATGCAAAAATCCTCCAGAATTTCCCCTGCAAACACTGCTTCTACTCATCCACTTGTCCTTCACACCACTTATGGTCACAAGGTTGCTGGAGCCTATCCCACTATCTCATCCCACAGGCAGGGGAAAAAACCTGGATAAGTGACCAGTTCATCACAGGATCATGTGGTTTCTGGCTCAGCTGAGGCTCAAACCAGGGACCTTCTTGCTGTGAGGTAACAGTGCTACCCACTGAAAAAAAAATCTTCTTTTTTTAAGTACTAAAACTGTATTAAGACACTTTTTTTCAGAGTATAAAAGTTTGGTTTTAATATTTTAATTACTAAAATAATAGACAACAATTTATTAGAAAATTGACATTTTACTGTAGTAGTGCATGTTATCAAAACATCATAAGAACACTCTTTTTTTCTAAACTGGGATGAAGTCAGTGTATATCAGGCACGTGCACACATAGACATCAAAGGGGGCTTGAGCACCTGCCCTTTTTATTCCTGGAGAGAAAGTGACCTTTTTTCTGGGGTGTTTTTTTTTTTTTTTTTTTTTTTTATAATATATATTCCACAGCTTCCATGTCAAACAAATATATTTATTGAAGAATAGTATATCTAAATATCAGGTCAGGAGTTCTGAAGCGCTCATTGAGAACCGTTTCTGTCAGACGCGTCTGATTCGTCGAGAACCGAGGAGCTGATGATACTGCGCATGTGTGATTCAGTGTGAAGCAGACTGACTCACAGCTCGTCTGAACCGAACTGATTCTTTTGGTGATTGATTCTGAACTGATTCTGTGCTTATGTTATAAGCGCGGGTAAACTGAAGGCTTGAATTAAGGGCAGTCATCGCTAATGACATTACATCGAGCGCAAAAGAACCGGTGAACCGTTTTTTTTTTTTTTTCAACTGGTTTATTTGATCGAATTGTCCGAAAGAACCGGTTCACTTGAGCACCTGCTCCTTTCGCTTTCTTTTACTGTCTATAGCTGTGTCCAAATTCAGGGTCTGCATCCTCCTTAGGATCCTTCCTACCCGGTTGAAGGAGGATGGGTCCTCCGACGACCGCAAAAACCGGAAGTCGGTGTTTGTGAATTTGGACAGCCTACCCTTCTTTCAGTTCCCTCCCTTAACCGTTGCTCATATCCTGTCGCCTAGCAACCGTGACAGCGCCAAGCAAGACGCCGGTGAAGAGCTCATCGTTCTCTCCACGGAGCTTTATAAACACTTCTGTCTGCTCTTTCGTCCTTAGAAGCGTTAAAACAGCTTCAATCACTAACAAATAAGCTGTGTGTAAGGGGATATTCACACAGGCAGTAAGGAAGAAGCTAGTTTACAAAAGTAAACGTTTTTTGTTTTTTTTTACATATACACGTACACATGTAAAAAAAATGCTTAACGATAAAACAAAATGCCTAACTAGAAAACCACTGAAAATATATCTTTTTGAAAAGCCAGTTTTTAAAAAACATCGAAAATAATACTCCTCCCCCACTCCGCTACCGCTCGCTTCGTCCTGCCGAAAAGAATTATGGGATAGGTAGGACGCGAAAGGATCCATCACACCCATCCTTCGAATTCGGGGAAAAGGAGGACGCATTTGTGGGCCGCATTTGAAGGATCCTACGAATTTGGACAGCCTTCGTCGCGGCGCTGTGACGTAACATCCTTCAAATGCGTCCTCCGAAGGATGTAGACCCTGAATTTGGACACAGCCTATGCTCCTTTGCCCCAAAAGTGCCCTTTTGTCAAAGCAAAATTTCCTCGAATTTTTTTTGTAATAACATACCCTTTTGTGAATGCCTGCCAACGCCCAATCATAATATTATTACAATTTATTAATAATAATTTAGTCGTAAATAAAATGACCAATATGATGACCTTTCACCTGACCGGGAAAATTCCTCAGGCCGCACGCGCATTTTTAATTGTATTTTCAGAACCGTGGCAGCTGGTAAGTGGTGTTTCATTCTCAGCGAAGTGATTTTGATGTTTATTTACTTATTATTATTTTACAAGAACGATGTGATGTGAGAACATGCAGATAAGTTGCTGTGTGTAGCCCGTTGTAGTTAACACTAGCGTGCTGTTTGAGGGAGAGAGGTTTCACAGGCATCGAGGGATCTGGTCTTTTTTATGTTATTTGACTAAACTTTTATTATATTACAGCACTTATTTATTTTTTAACACATTGAGTGCCTTAAAAATAATTATCACAACACTGGTAAGGCTTATTCAGATTTTCTCATTCTCTGAATTATCATTATAAAAATTCAGGAATTAATTATATAAAAATATTTTAAATGTGACGCAAATATTTTTTTTTTCTACAATAGCAACAGTGTTTACAACAGCAAGACCACTTTAGCCTGTAAACTCAATAATATCTCTCTGGAAATAAATGTAAAAATATCAATGTCAATAAAAAATGCATGATATACCTGACATCAAAGTGCACTGTGAAGGATATGAATAACAAATGTAGCCTGTCATTTGTTTACATTGCACAGGTGTTCCATTTTAGACAATAACAACTACAACAGTAATAATAATATTAATCACTATATTCCAGTGGATCAGTTTTTTTTTATGTTTTGTATCAATATTTAAGGTGGACTTATTGATTAGGTGAAAGAGTAGTAGTGATGGTTAAAATAATAGTTTAATGCTGAAACAGAGAAGAAAAAGCCATCAGGTTGGGACAATTTAAGACATTTCAGTTTCTAATCCCAGAGCTATTATTATTTTAAACTTAAAATTGTCTTCTCTATTGTTTCTTTGCTTCAAAGCATTTGCTGCTGTATCAATACATAACCATCCATATCGATACGTGAATCTGCAAGGAATGCATCACAATATATTACTGTATTGATATTTTGAACAGTTTCATTTAAAACCTTGTTCCATGTGCCCCTTTTATACTTTGAGCACCTGCCCCTCCAAAGGTCTCTGCACGGCCCTGGTGTATATACAATAGGGATGTCAACGATTAATCGATGATCGATTAATTGTCGATAAGAGATGCAATCGATTAAGGCTATCGATGGTCGGTTAACCGATTCAATGTTGGGCTGCGTGCGGCTCATGCGCACTCAACACGTGCGAGCGGCTGTGAGTGACGGTGAGGATATATAAAAGCATCATCATTCATTCACAATGTACAAATTAAGCTTTTAATGTGATTTAAACTTTAAAGTGCATTAAAATAGAAACAACATGAAAGTTCTTCAACATTAAATGCAATAGAAATGTAGTTACTAATCATTTCATCAGATAACTGTTTTATATCGTGCGCTTTGCAGGGCTGCGGGACACAGTGACAGGACAGGTAGTCTATTCATTCCTACAACTTGTTAATTCATTCCTACGAATTATTAATGTGGCAATTGTCCATGTTTCATTAATTTTGTTCCCTAAATAACCCATGATTTAAGTGAAATAAGGGAACAAATTAATAAATCGAACGAATTCTTAATTCATGAAATCTTTAATTTCCCTTCCCATGTTTACCACAGTAAGAGATGCGAAAACAGTTATACAAAGCGAAAGATAATAAAATAAACCTGGGAAATTAGAGGGTTAGACTATGAAGATTTAGGAAAAGAAACAATGCCTAAATATACTGAATTTGTGGAAATTCGTGACCAACCGGCAAACCAGAACAAAGCCGCGTAAATGAAGACTATGGGGTCCAAAAGCATGGTCGCGATCTAACATTTTCCAGTTAACCTATTATTCCTCTAATAAACAAAGCTTTTATACCACACTTGTCATAATCAGATCTTATCATTTCTAAATAAATAATTGCTGGATTCAAAACAGCGATTAATAGGCGCTGTGACCGACACATTCCTGGAGCATTCACTGCTGTCACTAAACGGTGACGCCGAGCATCGTTCACAAGTTTCTGCGTGGACCTGACTAGGGCACAGGTTCTAAGCCCTGGGACAAAATGGGATGCTTTAAGGAAAATTTATAGCCTACTAAGTAATAGGCCCAACATAAAAATAACAATTTGTTTTCATGTTTTTTTTTTTTTTTTTTTTTTTTTTAAATAGGCTATGCGAAATATATCCGACTTAAATAGGCTAATTAAGATTAACGGATTTAAAACAGAAGTGTGGGCGCTCCATAAGTTCACAAAAAAAAAAAAAGGATGACAACTAGGGGTGTAACGATACGCGTATTCGTATTGAACCGTTCGGTACAACGCTTTCGGTTCGGTACGCGGTACGCATTATGTATACCGAACGGTTCGTTGGAGTAATTAATTATATTTGAAAAAAAAAAAAAAGAGAGGGAGAGAAATATAATGATATGCGCTCAACAAGGTAGCCCAATAACCCAAACAACGTAACAGGCAACGCCCCTGACACTCCCGAAGAAGAAAAAAACACCATCTTATATGTTTATGTTAGGCTACTCAGCAGGCGCTCGCTCACTCAGTACGCGCTGAAGGCTCGTTGCAAAATAGCCAATGCGTTTAACAGACTAGAAATGAGAAGATCCTCCAATAACCAACAGGTCTGGTGTTTGGGTGCACTTTGGATTCCCTTTAAGCTATAATGGTGATGGCAAGAGAGTGGTGGATAAAAAAACAACGGTATGTCGCATCTGCAACATGACAGGGTACACCAGCGGGATTACAAAAAAAAAAAAAAAAAAAAAAAAACACCTGCGGGAATATCTGGGATATATGCGTCAGTACTATCTGGGAAAAGACGAAAAAAAGGAGAAACATGCACGCAGCAAACTATCCCTGCAGCATTTAGACACTATAGCTTACAGGGAATCCAACCCAAACACCAGACCTGTTGGTTATTTTAGGATCTTATATTTCTGGTCTGTTAAAGGCATTCGACATTTTGCAACGAGCCTTCAGCGCGTGCTGAGTGAGCGAGCGCCTTAGGGGCCGTTCACATATCGTGCCTAAAAACGCATGGAAAACGCTAAGCGCGTCTTTCTCCTCCTTTCCAAAGCGCTTGGGCAGAAGCGCTCATGAGGCGTCTGTCTTTGCCAAGCAACAATGACGTGCTCTCTCCATGAGACGCGGAAATTTCAGCGAAGGATAAATGGATTTGCAGCTCGAAAAATCGCTTGCAGTAGCGCTGTTACTAAATTTATTTCAAAATTGCAATCCATTTACAACTATGATCAGCTGTTCCTTCATCTTGGCTGAGCTTGGTTAGTTCTTGTCACATGACCCGCGGTGCGCTTGCAGCATTCTGAAAAGTTGAGATGTTTTTACATTTTGCTGTATCTAAAACGTATCAAACCGAACCGAACCGAACCGTGACATCAGTGTATCGTATCGAACCGAACAGTGAATTTTGTGAACCGTTACATCCCTAATGACAACGCATTCTGTTTGTTTGCTTTATTTTACAAGAGATCAAATCTTCTGTTTTTATTGTGAGTGTGCACAAATGAAAGTAAACAGTTTTGGGGAAAATATATATTTTTTCAGCTGTTTCGATCGCCCCGGAGCCTGCTGCAGCAGGGGCGATTCTAAGATTTTGATTTTAGGGGGGCTCAGCCCCCAATAAGGGTATGATTAAAAAATTATTATTTTATTATTTTAAATTATTTTACTATTAGGGTAGGGTTGTATACTACTAACCTTATTGCATTCCACTATTCCATTGTATTCCTTGTATTTCATATATGGGAGTAGGAGTACTGACTGAGCCATATACAACACAGTAAAAAAAAACTAATACAGTTTTTTAGATGTGACCAGTCACTGGAAAATTTTGAATGTAGATTTTTACAATAAAGACTTCCTGATTCAGTATTAGGACATTAATTTTTATCCTTTGATGATACCACTGCTTTTTCTTATGAAATGTACGTGGAAATTGGCAGAAAATTAAAACAACATAAGGGTTCAATGACTGCAATGAATCTTGGGAACACAGTGGTATTGTGTGTGTGAGGCTGTCTGTTCTATTCTCACCTGACTGTTGCTCATTTGCAGACCTACTCCCGCACGACAAAAAAAATGTTGTATATCCATCTACAATGAAATATAAATTATTATATTTTATTATTATTATTATTATTATTATTATTATTATTATTAATTTTTAGCTTTTTAGCCTTTATAATCAACAATACGGTTGGTTATACATCAAGTCAGCCCCTGAACATTTATTTCATTTAAAATCATTTAACTAACCAGCTAATATTCATTAAGAATATAGACAAAACATGTATTAATGTAATTGTCTATTGGCAATATGTTTAATCTGTTCTATATTTATTTATATTTATTAAAAATAACATCATTATCAATTTGCCATTTCTATAAATCAATTACTTAAAAAAAAAAAAATCACAGATCCCTTTAGCCTACTCTTACTCTAATATATGTATCATGATACACTAATGATTAATTATTACTTAATACAAAATTATGTTTAATAATAGAAAACAAAATAACTCCACATTTTTGTTGGAAGAAAAAAAAAATCTGTCACACTGTGATAAAGGCTGAAAGTGAACGCAGCGAAGACGTACTGGTATTGAATGCGAGAACACACACACCACACGCACGCACACACACACGCACACGCGCGCACACGCACACACACACACACACACACACACACACACACACCTTGTACTCTCTGATGTTCGCTCTGCTCGGCGCCCCTGTGGATTGAAAAACGCGCTGAATCCATGCAGACTCAGATAAGGGGAGGAGCCGGAACTTGATGCAGCTTGCCACCGTCTCAAATGAGATTTTAAAGGGGACTGAAGCGATCACTAATTAATTAATCAAATAATTTTTAGGGGGGCTGGGCATAAGTTTAGGGGGGCTGAAGCCCCCCTAAAAAGGGCCTAGCGACGCCCCTGTGCACACGTATATTCTAGCGATTCAAACTTACATAGCAGTCTGTTCATTATCAAAATAAAATGTCAACTAAACATTAAAAGGTTACACTGGTCAGTTTAAATAGACCGTAGTATACCGGTCCACTCTGCTGTTATGCCAAGGACGTTTTTGCTCATATGAAGAGGATAATATTTTCCATCTATATGCGAATGCGTGTTAAGTATAAGCCTAGTTTACATTATAAATAATAGTTTAACATTCAAATACATTGCGAATATGGAAACATTTTGATTTGTGCCGAATGAGACATGAGCAATAACCTCCAAATAAATCTAGCCAAAGCCGCGCTCGCTCATCCTCGTCTGCACGCATGCACTGTCACGATCTAATGCGCTGTATGCCGGATTTTTAAAAATCTGACATTTTCTAGGACAGAATCCAGCAGGATCAAATTAATGTGAGCAACTGTGTTTTGGTGCAGCAGCGCCGATGTAGTTCACTTAATGTGCAGCGCAGTCACACGCGCTCCACATTTCGGATAATTTTATACAATAATGTCAGTTGAAAACATTGCAATTGTGCTTTAAAATACAACAACGAGCACTACAAAACCATTTAAAGAGGCGCGTTCAGCGTTCTCCGTGCGGGATTGGAAACTGTCAACAAAGTAAAATGACCTCAAAAGTATGGTGCGCTCTCTTCATTTTATCAAATGATCATAATCGCATCTATTCATTTTATAATCCTGCTACTAGCATTTTATTCAGACTAAAACCTCTTTAATTCAAGTGAGAAAGCGTTTTGTGTGTGTGTGTGTGGCTTTTGCACATCCTGTCATACCGCTGACTGCGTGCCTGCAATAGACGCATTTTGCAGTATTATGGTTAACGATTAATCGATTAATTGATCGTTAATTTAAACGAGGATCGATCATGGAAATAATCGAAATTTGACATCCCTAATATACAACATCCAGTTATTGTTTATTCCTTATGGATGTGTTGTAACTTCATGCTCTCTCTTTAATTCACTTTAATGATCAAACAAGTAGTAACGTTTAAAACATTTTAGATGAACATCCATCTAAACAATTCCAAAAATATGTTCCATGAATGATATATAAATAAAGTTTATGTGGTAATATTTTAAGAACAAAATGTTAGCTAATGTTCTGAGAATGTTCCCTGTTAGCTGGGTAACTGATAAATGTTTCTATAAGGCATGAAGATTCTAAGATATTATAAAATTATAAAAATCATGATTTTCTGTAGAGGAGCATTCAAACAAAGTGTACTATAAAAAGCACAATAGCAAGAAAAAATACTTATTTCAAATTTTTCTCACAACATTGAGAGAAAACGTTCTTGGAACATCCTTATGATGTTATTTGTATATACTTAATGAATGTTCTCATCATTTTCTTAGAATAAAACTGTCATGATGTCATTAATTTAGAATGTTATTAATATTTGAAGAATGTTTTGGAATGTTTGCATGCAATAAAAATCAACATTGTAAGGATGTTCCAAAAATGTTGTACTCATATTGTTTTATGACAGCATTATGAAAAGATTCAGCAAATAATGTTATTATTTGCTGAAGAATGTTATTCTAAGAATGTTTTCTCTTAAAATTACAAGAATATTCATCAAGTACAAATTACATCATAATATGTCAATGAATGTACTCAGGCTAAGTCCATGCTACGGTTTAGAAACTTTGCTCACAAGTTTAGCTGATATAAAATCTTGGAGGTATCCAAACTTTTAATATTTAAGATAATAAGACAGAAGCAATTATTTTTTGTGCCCTATGTGCCCTTTAGTTTGACCTACATATCAAAACAGTAATTAAAGGAGCTCTATGTAAGAAATTATGTTCATTTCAAATACTTATATCACTGACAACAGTAGTCCGGCTAGGATATTGTCATTTAAAAAGGGGACTTGCAGCCCTCAACTGATGTTGATGTTGTCATTTTGTGTTTTGGCCTGACACACCTCCCTCCACCTATCTACCAATCACAAAGTCAGTAGTGTTTCGGGATCCGTGTTGCCAGCTTTGCTGTAACCTACCCTAACTCCAGTCGGATAAAAATGTCTAATGTTACTAAATCAAAAAGACCTTGTTATAATTCAGAAATTCGTCATGACAAAATACGAAGTAAAACCAGAATTTGTATTGGAGATGCTTTTGAAAGATGGAGACGGCTGAAAACGGAGAAGAATTTGAACACAGATGCCAACGTTGCTAATTTTCTCCTGGACATCACATATTTTAGCATTATAGACGTGTGCTGCAGGCACTGTTGGGAACGTTACTTTAAAAAAGTTATTTGTTATAGTTACTCACTACTTGTTCCAAAGAGTTAGTAACTGAATTACTCTAAAATAAAAGTAACTCGTTACCAGGGAAAGTAACTATTTGCGTTACTATATAAAAAAAAAAAAAATAATATATTTTTTTAGTTTTCACAAGTCAGTTAAATGAGTAGAACAGACAGGTGTTCGTAAATAACTTTCAGTATTTATTGCACGTCAACAGACAGTTTTATCCTGCACTTCAAGTAATAAGAAAAGTGTTTTTGGCCACTAGCTTTGTAGATGCGTGTGTCACACAGTACATATACACATTACATGCACGTTCTTGCCATTGGCCACAATGAATTTGAATTAGTGCTTATATCTCCACCTTAAAAATGCCAACTTTTCATCGGATTGCTCCTGACTCGCCATTTCTGCTGCTGCGGCGAATCTCTGTGTAGCTGTTGCGTGTGTGTGTGTGTGTGTGTTTGGCGCCGCTGGCGCGTGTGCCGGCATGTGTGTAAAAACACTGGCTCTGATTGGCTACCATGAAACACATGACTCTGCCTTAGCCAATCATAATCGCTTATCTCGTTATTAACCCACCTCCTCACTCGCTGTGTGTGAGCCAGAGGTGCGTTCGGATGACATAGTTTATTAAATCAATGCATAGTAACGCACCGCATTTTACGTCCAGTAATGATAACGGCATTGTAACAACGGGAAAAGTAATTAGTTAGATTACCCCGTTACTGAAAAAATAACGTCGTTACCTAACGCCGTTCTTTTAAACGTCGTTATTCCAAACACTGGCTGCAGGGTAAGTAAAATAATACAGCTGGCCACTTTCACTTATAGCATCAGCTAAATGAATAGCTATATCTTTGGTATTGGTTACACATAGTGACATAGGCTTGTGCTTGTACTTATTAATGACAGATAAATAAAGTTACAAGTTAGACTAACAGTTACCGTTCTGTCTGTCACGTACGAGCATACATCTTTACGATTATACTGTCACATACGAGCATAAATCTTTACGATTATACTGTCACATACGAGCATAAATCTTTACGATTATATTTAACTAATGACAATTAGTACATTTTTTAAATACATAATTACTTATCAAAATATCTCTCATGAAGCATAAACATAATTAACAGAAAAAAAAATTACTGTGTATGTCTGTTCGTCACTTGCCATTGGAAGCTCATTGAAGCAGCCTACGTTTCTGCTGAATCCTGCAGCTCATCTGGCAACCTCGAGTCAGGGGGTAGGGGGAGGGGATACACCGCTCTACAGTATTTTTATAGTGATTGCAGTACCAGTTTAGGCCACAATCCTACATACGGCTCCTTTAAATAAAGCATCTTTCATTTAAAACTTCTGACTAAATTTAAGTCCTTCCTATATTAAAGATCCAAGATCTTAAAGATCATGAAAGAGTCATATATGCTTTTGTCTTATTTAAATTGTACTATAATTCATAATATTTTGGATTATCCCAGCTAGTCTAAACTGGGGTTTGTAATGTGAAAATATTATTCCAATTTCATTGTCTCTCAGTTGGTTGCCTGTGTATTGTAGAGTCGCATTTGGCTGCTTGTTTTGAAAGCCAAATGGTCGGATGCTAAATCGGTCAGATGCTTGCAATCCACAGACAGTAATACTCTGTCCTATCCAAAAGAGCAAGACTGAAGTTGAGAGGTGATTGCATGTTGGCAGTTGTTGGATCTAGGTTATGGAACAACCTTCCTTTGTTTGTGAGATCTGTATCCTCTGTGTATGAGTTTAAATACAAGTTTTACCCTTGCATTTGTTATCATAGTTCATGTACTTATTTATTTTCCCCCTCATCTTCTATATAGTACAGTGGTCAACTTTTGTAATTGTTTTGTGCTTTATAAATTAATAAATGACTGTAAAGGTAAGATGTGAACCTTACTTGTTAAAAACTTTTAGTCAATTTAAGCCTGTCAGAACAGTTGTGCTCTTTCTAATGCTGTTCGAAGGAAGGGTCACTTTTTCTATAGGTGACATTATCGTACCTCAGACATGTTCATACGAAACAGGTATAGAATTCTCTGTAACTGCTCAAGCTGTAGCTTTTGGATGGGACCGACTCTAAAGTGCAGGAGATGCAATTGTGTGATAATGAAGGGGATTTGAGAGGGCTCAGGTGTGAAAATAGTACACAGAAAATAGCATTGAATCTGGACTGTAGATTTCATGCAGAGATTTGGTATTTAATGAGCACTAGCCATGTGTCCATCTACTGAGAATAAATCCAGCATGACGAAATGTAAAAAGAGTCCACCTCTGGCTTTGTGAGTTTGAAAGTTATTGTATTGGTGTGCCAGTAAAGGGGTGTATCATCATTCCCAGCTCAAAGAACTGGTGAAAATCCACAGTTCATGGTTTGGGACTAATTCTATTTATTTCTCCTTGGTGAGTGCCTTACAAATACTGTCTTAGCTTTTTCTTCGATGTAGGCAGTTAAAGGAACTTTTAAAGCGTATTTTAAAAAAAAAAACAGTTTGACCCAGGCTACAGCTGTAGTGAGCAAAACCTGTGCTTCAAGCCTCATCCCCTGTGGATCTCACTTTCCAATCCATTCTCCATCCCAGCCTTACCTTGCGGCTCCACCAACAGTCATCAACTCAAGAATCTCCCCAACCACCTCTCAAGCTCCGCCTATACAACCAGCTTTCTGTTATCACCTGTTTTCTCTGCCAGTAATGGGAGCTGAACCTAACACAAAGCTGGCCACACAAAATGCCCCAACCTTATATTTACCCTTTTCGTTCAGCTCTCCACTTTCTATTCTCCAAATATTTCAGCCTCCACAAGTGGTTACGTCCCAACTCCTTTATACTGTACTTTGCAGCAGAATTGCTTTGTTTAAATAGAATTGCTCTGTTCACAGCCAGTCATGATTTACAAACCCGATTCCAAAAAAGTTGGGACACTGTACAAATTGTGAATAAAAACAGAATGCAATGATGTGGAACTTTCACATTTCAATATTTTATACATAGATGACATATTAAATGTTTAAACTGAGAAAATTTATAATTTTAAGGGGAAAATAAGTTGATTTTAAATTTCATGGCATAAACACATCTCAAAGAAGTTGGGACAAGGCAATGTTTACAACTGTGTGGCGTCCCCTCTTCTTTTTATAACAGTCTGCAAACGTCTGGGGACTGAGGAGACAAGTTGCTCAAGTTTAGGAATAGGAAATTTTGATTCGTCTGACCACAGAACAGTTTTCCACTTTGCCAAACTCTATTTTAAATGAGCCTTGGCCCAGAGAAAATGCCTGCTCTTCTGGATCATGTTTAGATATGGCTTCTTTTTTGACCTATAGAGTTTTTTTTTAGCCAGCAACGGTGAATGGCACAGTGAATTGTGTTCACCGACAATGTTTTCTGGAAGTATTCCTGACCCCATGTTGTGATTTCCTGATGCAGTGCCGTCTAAGGGCCCGTAGATCATATGATTCACCCTGTCATTACTCTGTGAAGCCGCCAGCCACCACTTGTGCTTCTAGTCCTATTACGATCGGATTAGAAGGGTTCATGTAAATGCAGCTAGTAACACAGGTTTAGTTTTCGGGATGTGTGTATTGAAATCGTTTAGGCAGGCGTCTTCTGCACACTGGTGACACAGATAACTGATCCAACACAAAATATATTTCTTTATGCATGTATTTATGCACACCCTGTATTGAAGTTACCATACATCATCTTGGAAATAAAGCTTCATTTATTTAAGTCTGTACCATATGTATTCAGCATTATTTCTCTGAATAAGTCATGATGCATGTATTTTATTTCTTGTATGAGCAAATTTAATTTCAAACTCTTTAAGACCGTGCATATTATATGGAGTTTTACTAGCATTGCAGTTTCCATATGAGTAAAATGGATATGTTTCTAAATTAATTATTAATTTAACCAATGTTTAAATCATTAAATGTTTATGCATCCTGTTAATAAAATCATTGTTGAAACATTTGCAGATAGCCTGCGCTGTACGAATAAACACATATAAAAACATTACATAAACGTGAATGTGGCGAGTGGGGCGGGGCCGAGAGGCGTGGGAACGAGGAGTGAGGCCAGGTGTAGTGATTGAAGATGAGCTACACCTGCGCCCCACTGCCAGTATCGAGTCCCACGTAGGAGATGGAGGGATATAAACCTGGAGTGACGACCGTGAAGGACGAGAGAGGACCAGGCCTGGGACAGTATTTTATGTGTTTGCTTTTTATTTATGCGCACCAGTCGGCCGTGAGGGGCTGGTGCGCCATTTTGTATTTATTTTGAATATTAAAATTATGTTTTGATTGTGCGCCAGTTCCGCCTCCTTCTTCCCGATGAGTATGGAGAATGTATCGTTACAGTGAACAACTGTACAAGGCTTGTATGAAAAGGTTCTATGCATATGACATCATTACTGTGGCACGAAATGCAGCTGGGGGCCAGGAAGTGATTTTTCTACATAGGAATCGCAAGCAGAGACTCAGAATGGGGAAGTCATGGCCTAATGGTTAGAGGGTTGGACTCCCAATCGAAGGGTTGTGGGTTGAAGGGTCTAGTCTCGGGCCGGACGGAATTGTGGGTAGTGCATGAACAGCTCTCTCTCCACCTTCAATACCACTACTTAGGTGCCCTTGAGCAAGGCATCGAACCCCCAACTGCTCCCCGGGTGGCGCAGCATAAATGGCTGCCCACTGCTCTGGGTGTGTGTTCACTGCTCTGTGTGTGTGCACTTCGGATGGGTTAAATGCAGAGCACAAATTCTGAGTATGGGTCACCATACTTGGCTGAATGTCACTTCACTCACTTAGAATGCCTATGTTTTGCCTATCCATTGTTTATGGATGCTCAAATCAGTCAAACCAAGAAACCACAATAAATTTTGTAGTTCATAAGGGGGGAAAGGCAAGAAATTGAATGAAAAACATGTCTGCGGTCAGGAGGAGCTGAGTCGGTTAATGCTCATGTGTGCAAATGGTTAATATATAATATAATATAATATAATATAATATAATATTTTAAAGAAATATATAAATAGATACAGGGCTGCCAACTCTCACGCATTAGCATGAGACAGTCAGAATTCACTCAATGCCAAACGCTACACATAAAGCCCTTTCACACATACAGACTTTTCCGGAAAATTACTGGTAATTTTACAGCAATTTACTGGTATTACTGTGTGAAAGGGGCTATAGACACAATGTAAATAAGATATTATAGGCTATGTGCAGTTCAGAGAGCTTCTTTGATTAAAACGGAACATTGTGAGATTGACAGATGTGATAGCTTTAAAGTGATTATATGGAAGCGGTATTAGCTCGCTTTCTATGCTATAATCAATTCAGAATTTGAATAAAAGATTTGTTTTACATGCTACTAATAGGACCAGTGGCCATACCATGTAGGCCTACATGCAGCAAAGTTTCAGGACTAACATATATCCAGAATCCCTCATATAAATATGGTTTTTACTTTCAAAATAGCTTGTTTGCAATCAGGGTTAGTTCCAAGTATTTCAATTTAACTGAAAAATCGTTGCTCTTTAACATTAGGGTCATGTCCAACATATGTCGTGATTTTCTGTTTATACCTTTCTCTTGCAATAGTGTCTAGTACAGTATGGAATTTCCTCCATCTCATCCATTCTGCTTTTCACTGCATGCCCTCCGTCTGAATTCCACACGTCATCAGAATCACATGATTGCAAATAACCTATTAAAAGGTTACTCTACCCAAAATGAAAATTTAGTCATTAATCACTTACCCTCATGTCGCTCCAAACCCATAAAAGCTTTGTTCATCTTCAGAACAAAATGTAAGATATTTTGGATGAAAACCAGGAGGCTTGTGACTTGTCAAGTAAAATAAACTGTCAAGGTCCAGAAAAGAATGAAAAGCATTGTCAGAATGGTCCATCTTCCATCAGTTGTTCAACTGTAAGGTTATGAAGCGACCAGAATACTTTTTGTATGAGATGAAAATAAAATTAATGACTTTATTCAACAATTGTCTCTCCTCATCACTGTAGCGCCATTTTGGAGAATATCCGCTAAATGCAGCCAACTTACGCTCTTCTGTGTCAGCCGTGCTGCACAGATGCGCTGTGCTCGTTCAAATCAAAGTGTAAATACACACAGAAAATGTATCCTTGTGACATGGCTGACACAGAAGAGTGTACGCTGCCTGTGTTCAACCAATCATTTAACATGTAAAGAATCACAAAGTACACCTTTAAGACATCTGTTCTTAATGTGCAGAGCAGCAAGTTGCAGAGCTGAATCTGTCTGGCAGGTTGTTCAGTGCAGTGGGGCATTTGCCAAGTCTCTGCTCTTAGTTCTCCCACCCAAATCATGCAGCATTGGGAGCTGTAGGACGTAAAAGCAAAATGCTTAAAGTAACCTCACGAATGGCATTTCAGTAGCCTTGGTAATGTATGTATTAGACAACCATGATCAAAGCCCTTGTGCACAATTATATCTGGCACAGGAAGTGTCTAATGGTGCATTAACAGATTCACTAAGACTTTGTGTGGAATGCTGTCTATAAGTTTATTTATGTATTTAATGAATCTCAGTTTATCCGATGTTCCCTGTTTCTTTGCAATAATCTTACTGAAGCCCTTTACGACTGGTTCCAAATCATGTTAGAAAACCTATTAGCATTCCTTTTAGACTTTATTTAAAAGCAATATGTCTATGGAAGACCACATGATAAAACATGAAACAGAGAGAGAGAGAGAGACTGTAAAACATGTAGTGCTGGAGGAGGCGGGGCCTCGTGCCTTTTGTTGATGCTGCTGCATGAGACTACATTCACTTCTGCCTGCAGGATGCTGTGAGAGACTCTTTACAACACTGAAACCTACACCACCTAGAGCTTTTTTATTAATCACTACTATTGAACTTTCATAGGAACATGGGAATTTGGGAATATACTCTATATTTTACCACCACAACCTGCCTATGGAGTGGTAAGAAACCTAATGGACATTTGATTATGAAACACCCGTGAGCATTGTTGAATCATTGGCTGTATTTTAGTTATTCTAAGTCAAACTGTTTACTAATAGTTTCTGCTTACTTGTAAGCTTGGTGTTGCATGTCTGACCAAGAGGCTTGTTTATATGAGGGTACCGGCCAGAATGGCAACTGGGCTTATTAGCTAAAGACAATATTTTCCTGAGTCTGATCATTTATAAGGTTATGGCTTTATGGTGTCAGTTTACATTTGCAAATGTATATACTAGATATAATGTTGCTTAAATCTGCTTTGCTCTGAGTCATTTTATCTTATTTTTTCTATTTGTTCTGGTTTTTATAATTAGAGTCTTTAAATGCACTTGAAAGATGTGGAAACACTGGATGCATTGTCTTTGTGTACAGTAAAATCTCTCTGCTAATGGCAAGGGAGTCCAGCTCTCATGTTTCAGTGTAGACACTCATGAATCACAGGTGCCTTTTTGAATAAAGAAGAGGCCTGACGTAATCTAGAGGATGTCCACAGTGTGATCTTGAGGGAATTACACTGGGGAAAAAAGATCCCTTTTATTATCCTGCTAGATGAGAGTGGGCACTGATTGAACTGTGGGAAATAAGATAGTTACCTATGATTTGCTTTTTACTTACTTTAACATCTTTAACATTATCTTCACGAAGTATATCAAAGATCTCTATGCTGTTTGCTGTTCAAATCTGGCAAATGTTAAAAACAGTTCAAACAGGGAGTCAGATGCATACTTAAGGAAAGTGGTTGAGTCCAATCAGTCAGACTTCCTGGTGGAGATTTAATCACTGAAACCCAACAGGAAAGCTTTGGTGAGAGTTTTAGATCAATACACGTACATCCAAATGAGCTTGAACAGCTGCCTCTGTTGATTTCCAAGTGTTCTCCTGATTATCTCATTCACTGCACGCTGGAAGCAGTTCGTAGTGCAGAATGACTGGAGGTGAAACTCTGCAACCGTGTCACATTGTTCATTCTCTGACAGTGTCACTTCAGGGAGAGCAGCAGAGGAGACTCTACAGAGACTTGATGAAAGACTATAACCCGCTGGAGAGACCTGTGTTTAATGACACACACTCACTCACTGTGTATTTCAGCTTCAGTCTCATGCAGATTATGGATGTGGTAAGATAATTAATTCAATAATAAAAGAAAAATAAAACACTGAATAAACGATGACGATGTAAACTTGTTTAACTAGAAGTCTCTAGTCTTTTTCACAAAAATACATAAATGAACATAATAATTCAACAGAAAAAAAAAAATCCACAGATATACATGTTTACAAATGTTGTGGTAATATGCATAGTCACATTTTACATTAAACTGGGATGAGGGAAAATATTTTATAATAAAATGTGGAAGTGAGTTGTAGAGACATCAAAGCTTTACAAGGTTTGGAAGATGGCAAGATTAACATTTTGGAAAGCTAGGACAGATCATTTGTCACAGTTCATTCAGCAATAAACCTTGAAGGGTAAACGCCATATTGAATTTTACGCAGATGAAATTGAAGCTGTGAGGGATAGACTTACAGTCTATACAACTGCACGCACTGGACCAAAGTCTAAAATTTATACGGTATTTGTCTATAGTGAAAGATTTTTGGGGAAAAAAATCATCAGCTGAAAAACTGACATGTTCCCCCACTTTATGTTAAGGGTCCTTGATAAGCGATACAATGCACTTAATATATAAACACAATATATGGTTGCATGTACATGTACATGTATATGTACATGTACTTATAGTGTACTTACATTGTATTTATCTAAGAAAGTTCTGGTAATACAAGGTAACTACATGGGGTAGGGTTAGGTTTAGGGGTAGGTTCAGAGTTAGTACATAGTTATTACATAGTAATTGTAATTACTATAATAAGTACATGCAGTAGTATGTACATGAGGAACAGGACTGTAAAATAAAGTGCTACCCAATATATTATACCTAAAAATTCATTATTTTATCATTAAGTACATAGTATTTAAAGACACCTAATATAAAGTGGGAACAGTTTATGAGTGTTTCTCGACACACTTAAGTACACTTTAAAAAGTGCACATTGTAATAATGTCAAATAAAATTTGTATTTTAGTTTTAGAGAAGTACACTTATTTTTATATGTTGCGTGACATACTAAAGCACATGTGAATTATTTGATCTAATGGTAGTGGGTTATTCTGTATTCCATTTGAAATCAATATTTTTTAATCTACTAAATTGCAACTTTATCATGACAAATGTGTAAAATTACAAATATATTTAAGTGCATGACACACATTTTAACAAAAATTACATTACATTATTTGTCCGTACATTCCGCAGTACACTTTAACCAATTGTTTAAGCCATGTTTTGAAAGTAGTTCTTTAATCAGATTTTCAATTTTCATAAGAGCATCTTTGTCCATCTACAGGATGAGAAGAATCAAGTACTTACAACCAACATTTGGTTACAGCTGGTAAGAAAGACACCAACACTTATCACTGTCAGACAGACTGCTCATTAGTAATGCAGTGAAACAGTCATGTTCCTTTAATGGAAGACCTCTGTGGATCTGTTATTAATAGCTGAATGTTAATAACTGTGAAGGTAATGCAATGGATTTGTCTCTCCTTCCATGACAGTCCTTCAAATGTTGTCCTTGGTCAATGCTGTACTCCTCCAAGTGTATCTATGAATCTGAAAACCTTATCAACTGCATTTAAAGATATCAGAAATCTATCAGTAAATATACATTGCATCTAATTTACATTTATAGTACTTTGCCTCATAAAAAACAACAACAACCTTGAATTGAAATTTAATTATGAATTATATCATGTCATACATTTGTGTATCTCCTGTATGTGCATGAATAGAAAACCTCTTTAGATTTTGATGGGTATTTGACATATCTAATGTTTAAAGAAGACCATGCAGAGATTCAGGTTTTAGAATCAAGTTCATGACTATTTCAGTCTACACCAAGCATACATTTTTAAGTATAAATGTCCGTGTTGTTCATAATTGAGAATGATGAAGTGAACTTCTCTTTATTTTAGTACTGGCATGACTACTATCTTCAGTGGAACACTTCGGAATATCCCGGAGTGACGAGCGTACGATTTCCTGACAGTCAGATCTGGAAGCCTGACATCTTACTGTATAACAGGTTTGTTACCTTCACACAGAGTTATTGATAAACTCATATCTATAATTGGCTTCTATCAAAAGTTCAATACACACCAATTATAGCTTTAGAAGTTTAAACCCTGAACGATTTCTTGGGAGTTGGTAAATTGCCTGGACAAAAAGTGCTGGTAACAGTGCATGGACACTGAGTTTGCACTACGCCATGGAAAACAAAGGTTTGGCCTCATTTGTCACTGTCAACTGGAAAAGCATGCATTAGTAGATAGTAAAGAACTAGCTTCAAGTGAAACTGGCACAGTAAAATGAAGAGTTTTCCACTATGTTTCTAAGAGTGAATTCTTTATTCTCGAACATACCTCCATTATCTGAATGAGAAGTACCTCATTTACATAACTGGAACATAAATCTGAACATGGCACAAGGCAGTTTTGGTTTCTCATTTCCCTGAAATCCAGTACTTACTGCACAGCCATTAGTGGTGCAAAATAAGTCAGTTTAGATGAAATGCATTCACTTTGTATTGGATTAATCGGAAGTGTTCCTCTGAGATGTTCATGAATCACCGTTGTATTCTTTTTAGTTAAAATGATTCTTGTGTTCTCCACAGTGCTGATGAAAGGTTCGATGCTACATTTCATACTAATGTGCTGGTGAATTCCTCTGGTGCCTGCCAATACCTACCACCAGGTACTTTTCAGATGTTTATAATGCTACGATTTATTTGTCCTACTTGATCTGGAAAGGGGAGGATTACTATAGAAGCCATTTTTAGAAGCCAAATTAAATCACTGAACTAAGTCAGAGTACAAAAAAGAAAGTCAGAATTATGAGAAATGTAGTCACATTTACAAGATATAATGGTAAAATACCTGGTAAAAGCAGCCAAGTTGAGAAGTACATCACTGCTCACTTTATCTCGATAACTGCCTTATGATAAGTCACTATTGGTTGTGTAAGTAAAATTTATATTGCTGAAAAACTGGATATTTATGCAATGGTGTGACAAACTAAATAGCTTTCCTTTGGCAAGATCAATGTCAGTAAGTATTAGCACAATCCAAAATCACTTTCGAATGGGCCTGCAACATAATTGCATAGTACACATTTAAATTAATTTATATTTTGCAAAATAAGCAAATATAATTTTATGCTAATATGGAAAACTAAGTATACCTTTCACTTATAGGTCTAAAGAGTTGCCTTGTTGACAAACTATTTGATGTGAATGGAGATTTCTCTGTACCTCTACTACATCATTTACTTTTCACCTCTTGTGTCTTGCTGTGAGAGCTGAAGCAGGCTCTATCCTGAGATAAACATTTGATTCATGAGTGGATGTAGTCCTGGCAGTGAGTTTGCACTAAATTCCTTTTGTAGTGACATTGAAGAGATTGCCTTCTCTTGAACCTCCATATAAAGCTTTGTCAGAAGCCTAGTTCTGCTTTATGGCAAAAGATAGCAATGAAACATAGAGGGAAGATGATGTATTAAACAATCAACAGTATGAGCTCATTTACATGCATATATCTTTACTGGCACCTACTCAACGAATGGTTCCCCAGATGTTCATTTTCATTACTATAATGGTTTATAGAAATTGGATTTTTTTAATTCTCTCATATGATGAAGTGATAGCACTGATAATTTATGATGATTAATGTAAATGTTTTTTTATAATTATTATTATACCTGTAAGGGCTCTCAGATGTGCTGCTGAAAGATCTGTGTTATTACCCTCCTGTGTAAAATGTTTCATATCAGTCAGTTGATTTCTGTTCACAGGGATATTCAAAAGCACCTGCTACATCGATGTTCGCTGGTTCCCCTTTGATCTTCAGAGGTGTGATTTGAAGTTTGGCTCCTGGACGTATGGGGGATGGTCTCTGGACCTGCAGATGATTGATGCTGATGTCACAGGATATATTGCAAATGGAGAGTGGGACCTTGTGGGTAGGGTTATTTACATTATGCATTATGATTTGCATTGTTAAGCCTTATGCTCTGCTGAAAACTCTTTACCTAATTAGGTGTTCCTGGCCAAAAGTAACCGTCCTTATGAAAATTGCTTGTAAATCACTCATAATGCTATTTTATAACCAAATATTTTTTTTTGTCAACTTGTTTTCTTACAGTTCTTTCAAACAGCTTATGCACCTTTGGTTTTTAAATAAGGATAATTTTATTATATTATTTTAAATGTAATTAATGTCAAAATGTTAGTTTTACTTTGAAATACATTTTAAATAATTTAAATAATCTTTGTTGTACTAACATATAAAGTACTGTTAAATAAAATCGGTTAGGTCTTTTAAGTGAATTGTCACGATCATCAGCTGTAGTGTCCATGAACTCCTATAGAGGGCACTCCACTCAAGAATCTGGCATTTTGTATTTCCATTCCCAACTCCATTTCCCATAATCCTGTGCTTAGGGCTAATAACCACCAGGTGTTCCCTATTACCTCTCCCCTATATAAACTGTGTTTTGAACTCTCCTATAGTGCGAAGTCTTGTTTAGTTCTGTCTGGCATTTCTGAGTGGTTTTCTTGTGTTTGTTCCTTCCGTGTTTGACTTTGGATTGTTTATACCGACTGTGATTCTCTGCTCCCTCCCCCGACCTCTGCTTGTTACTGGTACTGATTCTGGATATCCCTGACATACTTGACGCTGTGCTCTGATTACTGCCCGTCTGGCCATTCTCTTAATTAAACTACAGCATATGGATCTGAACGTCTCTGACTCCATGTTACACATATAAAGTATTGTTAACTGTTGTGCATTGTTTAATATCATGTTTAATATATTTAAATCACTAATGAATTCATATATAAATTACATTAATATATATTTTGTTTACCATAAATGCTTGTCATTCAGCAGTATTCTATAACCATACTTCAAAGACAATATTAGTAATTAGGAAATTACATATAAAGATGTAGTTAAGTCCTTCTTAAGTGGGTTAAAAATAAATCAAGAAAGTTCAGCTGCATTTAATTTCGATAAACTATATTACATTTTTATTTAATTGTAATTAAGATCCAATTTTGTGCCAGAAAACATTATGTACATCTTGCATGTAAGTATAGGCCTATTATTTCAATAAGTACTTTAGCATAAAGTATGCTTACATTGATGTATGCAACCATTTTTCACAAGGGTTATCAGGCTCAATATTTCAACTTTTATGATATAATTTTTTTATTTTTTTTTTAAAGATTTTTATTTTACATAAAGCATGATAAGAAAATATTGCATTTGCTAGTTAAGGCAATATTATACATAATACATCATTTTCAGCATTCAGTGGTAACTGCACAAAACACAAATTTTCTAACATTGCCAGTTATATGTTACACAGAGGTTCCAGGTCGAAGGAATGAGAGATTCTATGACTGCTGCAAGGAGCCGTACCCAGATGTGACTTTCACGGTGGTGATGCGGAGACGGACGCTATACTACGGTTTAAATCTGCTTATTCCCTGTGTACTCATCTCTACTCTGGCCCTGCTGGTCTTCCTCCTGCCTGCTGACTCAGGCGAGAAGATCTCTCTCGGTGAGCTAGACACTCAATGCCTTTGTCATCATTTTTAAATTGTAATGCTAGATGTGACTTTAAAGTGATGTCATTATTTAGATGTATTTTTCATGTTAATAGTGAATTGTACTCACTCAAGTGTGCATTTAAATATCTGCATTTAGTTTGAAATGTCAAGTTTTATTCAACTTCCTTGCCTAGAATTGTCTCGGTCACATAAGACACTGAAATAAATTATACACTACACCTTAAAAAGGATTTATTGTGGGAGCTAAGCATAACCGGCCTCTGTCATTAACAGAAGTGCATAGATATCACTTTTGCCATTGTAAAAATCATAAATTTTATTTCTTACATTAGTAAACTTCTAGATCCTTTTTTTTTTTTTTTTTTTGCTGACTTACTGAAATTTCCACATTTAAACGGGCATCATATAAATCAAACTTTGGCACAGCCGCATACACAATTTATGCCGACATCCCTGTAAGCTACTGTAAGTGGCATGTAGTAAGATTGATGGCTTGCCAAAGATCGCTTCATTGATTAATGCAGCTGGAGAGCTCTGAAGGCCAAATGCCTCTATTTATTTGGCATGCTGGATTTAGAGGATGCTGTCACAGTGAATGAGGGAATGCTCTGGAAGAGACTGAACTTGAAATCACAGCAGAACACAATTTATTCTTTTTTTTTTTTTTTCATTTTGTCATTCCTAAATGGTATTAGTGTGATGAGGCTGCCAACATTACTTTCCACAGAGTCAGTCATTGGCTGTTGCTCTGTGAGTTACTCAAGATCAATACTCTACATACCAGCAATTAGCTGACTGTATATGATACAGTACATTTACGTTTCATTGTATATAGCTCTGCTTAATTTCTTATCTAAATAAGGCTATTTATAGTTACCAAATAAAGATTTAAGCCTGATTACTTTTTTGCATTCCCTTGTATCATCCTGACTGAACCCACTTATGTAGGAGAGACTGGGGCTAGTTGTCACACTTTTTTCTCCAAGTGAATATTTCTCATAGTGGGTCTATTTTTGGACAGTAATCACATATTAGATGGATAGATTTAGTTTGCAATGGTTGTTTGAAACTGACATACTATATTTACTTCAGTCATGAAACTCTAGATGGTTCAGGCTGATACTGTAGGCCCTTTACATATAATAAGTAAGCATTTAAAGAATTTACCGTGGTGGTGCACACGCAGATTGGCCTCTGCTGATTCTATAGCCAATAATCTTAAGTGCTAATCATTTAAATAGCCTGGTTCAGCGTTTGCTGTGAGCTGGTCTTTCAGAGTTCCTCTGAAATCCTCCACCTCCTCCAGCTCCACCTGTCTTTGTCTGCTACGTGATTTATATGTGCCTTTATTCATGCAGCAGCAGCGGCATATCTTACAAGCTCACAGCAGTGTATCTGTCCATTAATTGGCAGTAGCAAGTCCATGCTAAAACTTGTCAAGATTGAAATAACTGTTGCAACAACAAGACTCGGTTTCCTCTTTATCTGTTTACAGTTTTATGGTTTCATATGAACATGTGTTTGTAATATATATGTTTTGATTGTCAGGGATCACAGTCCTGCTCTCACTGACAGTTTTCATGCTTCTGGTAGCAGAAATAATGCCGGCAACATCAGACTCTGTGCCTTTAATAGGTAAGTCCAATTTAAGATGTACAGTACATAGGCCTAATGATGTCAGATTAGTGATCGTCTGTATTGAATGAACTGATATGTTCTAATAATTTGGTTAAACCACTTTGCATAGCCTTAAAGAGAAAAGGGGAACTTTTTAATACTAAAACTTCAAAGAATATCGGGAACACTTATGAAAGCTGATTCTAGTAATTGACATAATCAATCTGTCAATAAAATTAACTTTGCAACATTACTGACCTGCCCTATAAAGTTGCAATACTTTATTTTATTTTTTTTATTCACATAATTTTATTAAAGGTGTACTTGTACTTAAAATTGTAAAAGTATATTTTCTGTAAGGTGTACTTGCAGATGATATAATATTAATAAATTAAAAGGCCACATAAGTGTACTTTTCATGAATGTTTCTTAACACACTTTTGCACTTTGTATTTATGTCAAAATAAAAGTTTTAAAATAAATGTAAAATTGTTTTAATAATTGTTTGTTAACTAACATACTAAGCACATGTAAAGTAGGTTTTTATACTATTTAAACTGCAACATGTTATTCAACATTAAAGGGTTATTTCACCAAAAAATTAATAACTCATCCTCATGCCGTTCCAAACCCGTAAGACCTCCGTTCATCTTCGGAACACAGTTTAAGATATTTTAGATTTAGTCCGAGAGCTTTCTGTCCCTCCATTGAAAATGTGTGTACGGTATACTGTCCATGTCCAGAAAGGTAAGAAAAACATCATCAAAATAGTTTGTGACGTCAGAGGGTCAATTAGAATTTGTTGAAGCATCGAAAATACATTTTGGTCCAAAAATACAAAAAATTACGACTTTATTCAGCATTGTCTTTGTGACGAGTAGGGCACAAAAACAAGAAAAAATCCCTCACCGCTGTGTTGAAACTGCGGTGCCATCGAGCAGGCCGCGGAGGAGATCACCCAGCTGGTGGAGGGCCGACCAGCAGTGCGTCTCTCTCCCCTCTCTCGTCTCTGTCGCTCCTCCTTCCATCTCCTTTTCTCTCGCCTCGTCTGTCCTACCTCCAGGTTCCCGCAGGTCACCCAGAGGGAGGGGGTGGGAGTAGAGCGCAGTCTCGGGAGTACCCCCCGGCCAGCGAGGGGCGATGGGGGTATGTGACGAGTGGGGCGGGGCCCAGGGATGTGGGAACGAGGCGAGGCCGGTGGAGTGATTGGACATGAGCGACACCTACTCGACCCACCGGTCCCGCGTCCCTTGGAGGAGATGGAAGGATATAAAACTGGAGTGACGACAGTGAAGGACGAAAGAGGACCAGGCCTGGGTTTTTAGTTGTGTTTGCTTTTTATTTGTCCGCGTCAGTCATCCGTGAGAGGCTGACGCACTGTTTTGTGTTTATTTTGTCATTAAAATGTGATTTGATTGTCTGCCGGTTCCCGCCTCCTTCTTCCCGATGATTATGAGGTTTGTATATTGTTACAGTCTTCTCTTCCGGGTCTGTTGTGAGCGTGTTCAAAACACTGCAGTTTAGTGATATCCGGTTTGTGAACGAATCATTCGATTTAACCGGTTCTTCTTGAACTAGTTCACCAAATCGTACTGAATCATTTTAAATGGTTCCCGTCTCCAATACGCATTAATCCACAAATGACTTAAGCTGTTAACTTGTTTAATGTGGCTGACACTCCCTCTGAGTTCAAACAAACCAATATCCTGGAGTAATTCATTTACTCAAACAGTACACTGACTGAACTGCTGTGAAGAGAGAACTGAAGATGAACACCGAGCCAAGCCAGATAACGAATGAAAGATTGACTCCTTCACGAGTCAAGAACCGGTTGCATCGGTTTTCAGGCTCAGAGGGAGTGTCAGCCACGTTAAAAAGGTTAACAGCTTAAGTCATTTGTGGATTAATTCTTATTGGAGATGGGAACCAGTTCAAACGTTTCAGTTTGATTTGGTGAACTGGTTCAAAATGAACTTGTTAAATCAAACGAACACGCTCACAACAGACCTGGAAGAGAAGACAATGCTGAATAAAGTGGTAATTTTTTTGTATTTTTGGACGAAAATGTATTTTCGATTCTTCAAAAAATTCTAACTGACCCTCTGATGTCACATGGACTACTTTGATGATTTTTTTATTACCTTTCAGGACATGGACACTGGACAGTATACTGTACGCAGTTTCAATGGAAGGGACTAAGAGCTCTCAGACTAAATCTAAAATATCTTAAACTGTGTTCTGAAGATGAACGGAGGTCTTATGGGTTTGGAACGACGAGTCATTAATGACATAATTTTTATATTTGGGTGAACTAACTAGCCCTTCTTAAGTGGGGTCTGCATTCACAAGGGAAATATTCAACACAACTGTTGTCCCATTGTAAGTGCATTTCTGTCAGTGTTTTTTTTTTTTTTTTTTGTGGTTTTTAAAATAAATTTGTGGCAATCGACAGATACTGTCAATAGATTTGAGCTTTTATTTAATTTCAGTGTCTGAAAGTGTCAGAGTTTTAGTCATTCTTTTTTTAGTAGGATTTCCTCTGGGTTGTTAAATGTAATTCTTTCTATCCTTTGATTAGCTCAGTATTTTGCCACCACCATGGTTATTGTTGGCCTGTCTGTGATAGCCACAGTCTGGGTATTACAATACCACTACCATGATCCGGATGGAGGAAAAATGCCAAAATGGGTGAGGCTCTCATGGTTGCTTTTATTTCTTGTTACCATATAAATCCACCTGGCTTAATTTAGATATATTATGTTAATTCCATGTTTTTGTTTGGAAAACAGTGTTATTTAATAGCTGATTTGTCTGTCAGACCCGTGTGGTGCTGTTGAACTGGTGTGCATGGTTCCTGAGGATGAAGAGGCCTGGCGAGGACAGAGTTCGCTCAGCGTGTCACAATAAGCAGCCACGCAGTAGCCTTTCCAGTGTGGATCTGAACATCAGCACTGGAGCCGCACAGTCCACCAACGGAAACCTGCTGTACATCGGCTTCCGTGGAATGGACACTATTCACTATGCCACTTCACCCGATTCGGGGGTGATCTGCAGCCGGCTTGTTGGCACAGGTGAGGAGGATGTGCTGCTCCCTGGGGCTCAAGCGTCTTCTGT